>NW_026289989.1:0-75000 GCF_023373465.1 Oncorhynchus keta
CTGTCATAATTTAATAGAGACAATAGATCTAGCTGGTCTGTCATAATATAATAGAGACAGTAGATCTAGCTGGTCTGTCATGGTATAATAAAGACAGTAGATCTAGCTGGTCTGTCATAGTATAATAAAGACAGATCTAGCTGGTCTGTCATAATATAAAGAGACAATAGATCTAGCTGGTCTGTCATAATGTAATGGAGACAGTAGATCTAGCTGGTCTGTCATAATATAAAGAGACAATAGATCTAGCTGGTCTGTCATAATGTAATAGAGTCAAAGATCTAGCTGGGCTGTCATAATATAATAGGTCCAGTAGATATAGCTGGTCTGTCATAATATAATAGAGACAATAAATATAGCTGGTCTGTCATAATATAATAGAGACAATAGATCTAGCTGGTCTGTCATAATATAATAAAGACAGTTCGAGCTGGTCTGTTATAATATAATAGAGACAGTAGATCTAGCTGGTCTGTCATAATATTATATAAAGACAATAGATCTAGCTGGTCTGTCATAATGTAATAGAGACAGTAGATCTAGCTGGTCTGTCATAATATAATAGAGATGGTAGATCTAGCTGGTCTGTCATAATATAATAGAGACAGTAGATCTAGCTGGTCTGTAATAATTTAATTGAGACAATAGATCTAGCTGGTCTGTCATAATATAATAGAGACAGTAGTTCTAGCTGGTCTGTCGTAATATAATAGAGACAGTAGATCTAGCTGGTCTGTCAGAATATAATAGAGATGGTAGATCTAGCTCGTCTGTCATAATATAATAGAGACAGTAGATCTAGCTGGTCTGTCATCATATAATAGAGACAATAGATCGAGCAGTAATGTGATAATATAATAGAAACAGTAGATCTAGCTGGTCTGTCATAATATAATAGAGCCAGTAGATCTAGCTGGTCTGTCATAATATAATAGGTCCAGTAGATATAGCTGGTCTGTCATAATATAATAGAGACAGTAGATCTAGCTGGTCTGTCATATTATAGAGACAGTAGATCTAGCTGGTCTGTCATAGTATAATAAAGACAGTAGATCTAGCTGGTCTGTCATGGTATAATAAAGACAGTAGATCTAGCTGGTCTGTCATAGTATAATAAAGACAGTAGATCTAGCTGGTCTGTCATAATATAATAGAGACAGTAGATCTAGCTGGTCTGTCATAATATAATAGAGACAGTAGATCTAGCTGGTCTGTCATAATATAATAGAGACAGTAGATCTAGCTGGTCTGTCATAATATAATAGAGATGGTAGATCTAGCTGGTCTGTCGTAATATAATAGAGACAGTAGATCTAGCTGGTCTGTCATAATATAATAGAGACAGTAGATCTAGCTGGTCTGTCATAATATAATAGAGACAGTAGATCTAGCTGGTCTGTCATAATTTAATAGAGACAATAGATCTAGCTGGTCTGTCATAATATAATAGAGACAGTTGTCACGTTCTGACCTTTATTTTCTGTGTTTTGTGTTTAGTTAGTATGGTCAGGGCGTGAGTTGGGTGGGTAGTCTATGTTTGTTTGTCTAGGTTTTGGGAATTTCTATTTGCCTAGTATGGTTCTCAATCAGAGGCAGGTGTCATTAGTTGTCTCTGATTGAGAATCATACTTAGGTGGCCTGGGTTTCACTGTGTGTTTGTGGGTGATTGTTTCCTGTCTCTGTGTGTGCACCAGATAGGACTGTTTTTTGAGTTTTCACATTTCTTGTTTTGTTAGTTTGTTCATGTGTACCTTATAGCATTAAAAAGTACCATGGAAAATTACCACGCCGCGTATTGGTCCTCTGATCCGTTTCGCCTCTCCTCTTCGGAAGAAGAGGAAACTCATTACAGAATCACCCACCACAATCGGACCAAGCGGCGTGGTAAAGGACAGCGACGACAGCAGCAGCAGCAGCAACAACAGCGGCCAGCATCAGAGCTGAATCTGGACTACACAACTTGGGAGGAGATAGATAGGTGGGCGGTCGACCCAGGGAGAGTGCCGGAGCCCGCCTGGGATTCGATGGAGCAATGCAAGGAAGGTTACAGGAGAATGAGGTTGGCGAAGCCAGCACGGCAGTGCGACAGGTACGAGAGGCAGCCCCAAATTTTTTTTTTTTTTTTTGGGGGGCACACGAGGTGTGGTACTAAGCCAGGTAGCAGACCTGAGCTCACTCCTCGTGCTTATGATAAGCAGCGCATTACTGGTCAGGCACCGTGTTATGCGGTTGAGCGCACGGTGTCGCCAGTGCGTGTCCATAGCCCGGTGCGCTATAGGGCAGCCCCCGAGAGTGCCATGCGAGTGTGGGCATTGAGCCAGGGCGTATGGTGCCTGCTCAGCGGGTCTGGTCGCCGGTACGCAGTCTTGGTCCAGGTTATCCTGCGCCGGCTCTGCGTGCTGTGTCTCCGGGGCGCTGGGAGGGTGCAGTGCGTCCTCTGCCTGCGCTCCGCTCGTACCGGGCAACTGTGGGAGTGGAGCCTAGGGGAGAGGTGCGTGTAGTAAGCACTAGATCTCCCGTGCTTACCCACAGCCCGGTTCAACCTGTGCCTGCACTCTGGAGGGTCCGGGCTCGAGTAGTTGTCCAGCCTGGGGAAGTGGTGCCAGGTTGCGCACCAGAGCTCCAGTGCTCCCCACAGCCCGGTCTTTCAGGCTCCTCCTAACACCAAGCCTCCTGAAAGTCTCCCCAGCCTGGTAGTTCCGGTGGCAGCCCCACGCACCAGGCTGTCTCTCAGTCTCCTCCCTGCAGGTGCTCCCGCCTGTCCGGCGCCGCTGCCGGAGCGTCCCGCCTGTCCGGCGCCGCTGCCGGGAGCCTCCCGCCTGTCCGGCGCCGCTGCCGGAGCCTCCCGCCTGTCCGGCGCCGCTGCCGGAGCCTCCCGCCTGTCCGGCGCCGCTGCCGGAGCCTCCCGCCTGTCCGGAGCCTATCCGCCTGTCCGGCGCTGCTCGGAGCCTCCCGCCTGTCCGGCGCCGCTGCCGGAGCCTCCCCGCCTGTCCGGCGCCGCTGCCGGAGCCTCCCGCCTGTCCGGCGCCGCTGCCGGAGCCTCCCGCCTGTCCGGCGCCGCGGCTGGAGCGTCCCCGCCTGTCCGGCGCCGCTGCCTCCTGTAGCAGCTCCACGCACCAGGCTGTCTCTCTGTCTCCTCTCTGCAGGTGCTCCCGCCTGTCCGGCGCCGCTGCCGGAGCGTCCCGCCTGTCCGGCGCCGCTGCCGGAGCGTCCCGCCTGTCCTGCGCCATTGCCGGAGCGTCCCGCCTGTCCGGCGCCGCTGCCGGAGCCTCCCGCCTGTCCGGCGCCGCTGCCGGAGCGTCCCGCCTGTCCGGCGCCGCTGCCGGAGCGCCCCGCCTGTCCGGCGCCGCTGCCGGAGCCTCCCGCCTGTCCGGCGCCGCTGCCGGAGCGTCCCGCCTGTCCTGCGCCGCTGCCGGAGCGTCCCGCCTGTCCTGCGCCGTTGCCGGAGCGTCCCGCCTGTCCGGCGCCGCTGCCGGAGCGTCCCGCCCATCCGGCGCGCTGCCGGAGCGTCCCGCCTGTCTGGCGCCGCTGCCGGAGCGTCCCGCCTGTGGCGCCGCTGCCGGAGCGTCCCCGCTTGTCCGGCGCCGTTGCCGGAGCGTCCCGCCTGTCCGGCGCCGCTGCCGGAGCCCCGCCTGTCCGGCGCCGCTGCCGGAGCCCCTCAGCCCAGAGGCGCCAGAGCCCCCTCAGCCCAGAGGCGCCAGAGCCCCTCAGCCCAGAGGCGCCAGAGCCCCTGTCCTCTGTCCAGAGCCCCTGTCCCTCTGTCCAGAGCCCCTGTCCCTCTGTCCAGAGCCCCTGCCCCTCTGTCCCGAGCTGCCCCTCTGTCCAGTGGGGTCATTGAGAGGGGTTGCCATGGTGAGAAAGCCACGGAGGCGGAAAATAAGGCGGACAAAGACAAGGGTGAAGTGGGGTCCGCGTCCCGCGCCAGAACCGCCACCGCGGACAGACGCCCACCCAGACCCTCCCCTACAGGTCAAGGTTTTGCGGCCGGAGTCCGCACCTTTGGGGGGTACTGTCACGTTCTGACCTTTATTTTCTGTGTTTTGTGTTTAGTTAGTATGGTCAGGGCGTGAGTTGGGTGGGTAGTCTATGTTTGTTTGTCTAGGTTTTGGGAATTTCTATGTTTCGGCCTAGTATGGTTCTCAATCAGAGGCAGGTGTCATTAGTTGTCTCTGATTGAGAATCATACTTAGGTGGCCTGGGTTTCACTGTGTGTTTGTGGGTGATTGTTTCCTGTCTCTGTGTGTGCACCAGATAGGACTGTTTTTGAGTTTTCACATTTCTTGTTTTGTTAGTTTGTTCATGTGTACCTTATAGCATTAAAAAGTACCATGGAAAATTACCACGCCGCGTATTGGTCCTCTGATCCGTTTCGCCTCTCCTCTTCGGAAGAAGAGGAGGAAACTCATTACAACAGTAGATCTAGCTGGTCTGTCATGGTATAATAAAGACAGTAGATCTAGCTGGTCTGTCATAGTATAATAAAGACAGATCTAGCTGGTCTGTCATAATATAATAGAGACAGTAGATCTAGCTGGTCTGTCATAATATAATAGAGATGGTAGATCTAGCTGGTCTGTCGTAATATAATAGAGACAGTAGATCTAGCTGGTCTGTCGTAATATAATAGAGATGGTAGATCTAGCTGGTCTGTCATAATATAATAGAGACAGTAGATCTTGCTGGTCTGTCATAATTTAATTGAGACAATAGATCTAGCTGGTCTGTCATAATATAATAGAGATGGTAGATCTAGCTGGTCTGTCATAATATAATAGAGACAGTAGATCTAGCTGGTCTGTCATAATTTAATTGAGACAATAGATATAGCTGGTCTGTCATAATATAATAGAGACAATAGATCTAGCTGGTCTGTCATAATATAATAGCGACGGTAGATCTAGCTGGTCTGTCATAATATAATAGAGACAGTAGATCAAGCTGGTCTGTCATAATATAATAGAGACGGTAGATCTAGCTCGTCTGTCATAATATAATAGAGACAGTAGATCTAGCTGGTCTGTCATAATATAATAGAGACAATAGATCGAGCAGTAATGTGATAATATAATAGAAACAGTAGATCTAGCTGGTCTGTCATAATATAATAGAGCCAGTAGATCTAGCTGGTCTGTCATAATATAATAGGTCCAGTAGATATAGCTGGTCTGTCATAATATAATAGAGACAATAAATATAGCTGGTCTGTCATAATATAATAGAGACAATAGATCTAGCTGGTCTGTCATAATATAATAAAGACAGTTCGAGCTGGTCTGTTATAATATAATAGAGACAGTAGATCTAGCTGGTCTGTCATAATATTATATAAAGACAATAGATCTAGCTGGTCTGTCATAATGTAATAGAGACAGTAGAACTAGCTGGTCTGTCATAATATAATAGAGATGGTAGATCTAGCTGGTCTGTCATAATATAATAGAGACAGTAGATCTAGCTGGTCTGTCATAATTTAATTGAGACAATAGATCTAGCTGGTCTGTCATAATATAATAGAGACAGTAGATCTAGCTGGTCTGTCGTAATATAATAGAGATGGTTGATCTAGCTCGTCTGTCATAATATAATAGAGACAGTAGATCTAGCTGGTCTGTCATAATATAATAGAGACAATAGATCGAGCAGTAATGTGATAATATAATAGAAACAGTAGATCTAGCTGGTCTGTCATAATATAATAGAGCCAGTAGATCTAGCTGGTCTGTCATAATATAATAGGTCCAGTAGATATAGCTGGTCTGTCATAATATAATAGAGACAGTAGATCTAGCTGGTCTGTCATATTATAGAGACAGTAGATCTAGCTGGTCTGTCATAGTATAATAAAGACAGTAGATCTAGCTGGTCTGTCATGGTATAATAAAGACAGTAGATCTAGCTGGTCTGTCATAGTATAATAAAGACAGTAGATCTAGCTGGTCTGTCATAATATAATAGAGATGGTAGATCTAGCTGGTCTGTCGTAATATAATAGAGACAGTAGATCTAGCTGGTCTGTCATAATATAATAGAGACAGTAGATCTAGCTGGTCTGTCATAATATAATAGAGACAGTAGATCTAGCTGGTCTGTCATGATATAATAGAGATGGTAGATCTAGCTGGTCTGTCGTAATATAATAGAGACAGTAGATCTAGCTGGTCTGTCATAATATAATAGAGACAGTAGATCTAGCTGGTCTGTCGTAATATAATAGAGACAGTAGATCTAGCTGGTCTGTCATAATATAATAGAGACAGTAGATCTAGCTGGTCTGTCATAATATAATAGAGACAGTAGATCTAGCTGGTCTGTCATAATATAATAGAGACAGTAGATCTAGCTGGTCTGTCATAATATAATAGAGACAGTAGATCTAGCTGGTCTGTCATAATATAATAGAGATGGTAGATCTAGCTGGTCTGTCGTAATATAATAGAGACAGTAGATCTAGCTGGTCTGTCATAATATAATAGAGACAGTAGATCTAGCTGGTCTGTCATAATATAATAGAGACAGTAGATCTAGCTGGTCTGTCATAATTTAATAGAGACAATAGATCTAGCTGGTCTGTCATAATATAATAGAGACAGTAGATCTAGCTGGTCTGTCATGGTATAATAAAGACAGTAGATCTAGCTGGTCTGTCATAGTATAATAAAGACAGATCTAGCTGGTCTGTCATAATATAAAGAGACAATAGATCTAGCTGGTCTGTCATAATATAATGGAGACAGTAGATCTAGCTGGTCTGTCATAATATAAAGAGACAATAGATCTAGCTGGTCTGTCATAATGTAATAGAGTCAAAAGATCTAGCTGGGCTGTCATAATATAATAGGTCCAGTAGATATAGCTGGTCTGTCATAATATAATAGAGACAATAAATATAGCTGGTCTGTCATAATATAATAGAGACAATAGATCTAGCTGGTCTGTCATAATATAATAAAGACAGTTCGAGCTGGTCTGTTATAATATAATAGAGACAGTAGATCTAGCTGGTCTGTCATAATATTATATAAAGACAATAGATCTAGCTGGTCTGTCATAATGTAATAGAGACAGTAGATCTAGCTGGTCTGTCATAATATAATAGAGATGGTAGATCTAGCTGGTCTGTCATAATATAATAGAGACAGTAGATCTAGCTGGTCTGTCATAATTTAATTGAGACAATAGATCTAGCTGGTCTGTCATAATATAATAGAGACAGTAGATCTAGCTGGTCTGTCGTAATATAATAGAGACAGTAGATCTAGCTGGTCTGTCATAATATAATAGAGATGGTTGATCTAGCTCGTCTGTCATAATATAATAGAGACAGTAGATCTAGCTGGTCTGTCATAATATAATAGAGACAATAGATCGAGCAGTAATGTGATAATATAATAGAAACAGTAGATCTAGCTGGTCTGTCATAATATAATAGAGCCAGTAGATCTAGCTGGTCTGTCATAATATAATAGGTCCAGTAGATATAGCTGGTCTGTCATAATATAATAGAGACAGTAGATCTAGCTGGTCTGTCATATTATAGAGACAGTAGATCTAGCTGGTCTGTCATAGTATAATAAAGACAGTAGATCTAGCTGGTCTGTCATGGTATAATAAAGACAGTAGATCTAGCTGGTCTGTCATAGTATAATAAAGACAGTAGATCTAGCTGGTCTGTCATAATATAATAGAGATGGTAGATCTAGCTGGTCTGTCGTAATATAATAGAGACAGTAGATCTAGCTGGTCTGTCATAATATAATAGAGACAGTAGATCTAGCTGGTCTGTCATAATATAATAGAGACAGTAGATCTAGCTGGTCTGTCATGATATAATAGAGATGGTAGATCTAGCTGGTCTGTCGTAATATAATAGAGACAGTAGATCTAGCTGGTCTGTCATAATATAATAGAGACAGTAGATCTAGCTGGTCTGTCGTAATATAATAGAGACAGTAGATCTAGCTGGTCTGTCATAATATAATAGAGACAGTAGATCTAGCTGGTCTGTCATAATATAATAGAGACAGTAGATCTAGCTGGTCTGTCATAATATAATAGAGACAGTAGATCTAGCTGGTCTGTCATAATATAATAGAGACAGTAGATCTAGCTGGTCTGTCATAATATAATAGAGATGGTAGATCTAGCTGGTCTGTCGTAATATAATAGAGACAGTAGATCTAGCTGGTCTGTCATAATATAATAGAGACAGTAGATCTAGCTGGTCTGTCATAATATAATAGAGACAGTAGATCTAGCTGGTCTGTCATAATTTAATAGAGACAATAGATCTAGCTGGTCTGTCATAATATAATAGAGACAGTAGATCTAGCTGGTCTGTCATGGTATAATAAAGACAGTAGATCTAGCTGGTCTGTCATAGTATAATAAAGACAGATCTAGCTGGTCTGTCATAATATAAAGAGACAATAGATCTAGCTGGTCTGTCATAATGTAATGGAGACAGTAGATCTAGCTGGTCTGTCATAATATAAAGAGACAATAGATCTAGCTGGTCTGTCATAATGTAATAGAGTCAAAAGATCTAGCTGGGCTGTCATAATATAATAGGTCCAGTAGATATAGCTGGTCTGTCATAATATAATAGAGACAATAAATATAGCTGGTCTGTCATAATATAATAGAGACAATAGATCTAGCTGGTCTGTCATAATATAATAAAGACAGTTCTAGCTGGTCTGTTATAATATAATAGAGACAGTAGATCTAGCTGGTCTGTCATAATATTATATAAAGACAATAGATCTAGCTGGTCTGTCATAATGTAATAGAGACAGTAGATCTAGCTGGTCTGTCATAATATAATAGAGATGGTAGATCTAGCTGGTCTGTCATAATATAATAGAGACAGTAGATCTAGCTGGTCTGTAATAATTTAATTGAGACAATAGATCTAGCTGGTCTGTCATAATATAATAGAGACAGTAGTTCTAGCTGGTCTGTCGTAATATAATAGAGACAGTAGATCTAGCTGGTCTGTCAGAATATAATAGAGATGGTAGATCTAGCTCGTCTGTCATAATATAATAGAGACAGTAGATCTAGCTGGTCTGTCATCATATAATAGAGACAATAGATCGAGCAGTAATGTGATAATATAATAGAAACAGTAGATCTAGCTGGTCTGTCATAATATAATAGAGCCAGTAGATCTAGCTGGTCTGTCATAATATAATAGGTCCAGTAGATATAGCTGGTCTGTCATAATATAATAGAGACAGTAGATCTAGCTGGTCTGTCATATTATAGAGACAGTAGATCTAGCTGGTCTGTCATAGTATAATAAAGACAGTAGATCTAGCTGGTCTGTCATGGTATAATAAAGACAGTAGATCTAGCTGGTCTGTCATAGTATAATAAAGACAGTAGATCTAGCTGGTCTGTCATAATATAATAGAGACAGTAGATCTAGCTGGTCTGTCATAATATAATAGAGACAGTAGATCTAGCTGGTCTGTCATAATATAATAGAGACAGTAGATCTAGCTGGTCTGTCATAATATAATAGAGATGGTAGATCTAGCTGGTCTGTCGTAATATAATAGAGACAGTAGATCTAGCTGGTCTGTCATAATATAATAGAGACAGTAGATCTAGCTGGTCTGTCATAATATAATAGAGACAGTAGATCTAGCTGGTCTGTCATAATTTAATAGAGACAATAGATCTAGCTGGTCTGTCATAATATAATAGAGACAGTAGATCTAGCTGGTCTGTCATGGTATAATAAAGACAGTAGATCTAGCTGGTCTGTCATAGTATAATAAAGACAGATCTAGCTGGTCTGTCATAATATAAAGAGACAATAGATCTAGCTGGTCTGTCATAATGTAATGGAGACAGTAGATCTAGCTGGTCTGTCATAATATAAAGAGACAATAGATCTAGCTGGTCTGTCATAATGTAATAGAGTCAAAAGATCTAGCTGGGCTGTCATAATATAATATAGCCAGTAGATCTAGCAGGTCTGTCATAATATAATAGAGACAGTAGATCTAGCTGGTCTGTCATAATATAATAGAGACAATAGATCGAGCAGTAATGTGATAATATAATAGAAACAGTAGATCTAGCTGGTCTGTCATAATATAATAGAGCCAGTAGATCTAGCTGGTCTGTCATAATATAATAGGTCCAGTAGATATAGCTGGTCTGTCATAATATAATAGAGACAGTAGATCTAGCTGGTCTGTCATATTATAGAGACAGTAGATCTAGCTGGTCTGTCATAGTATAATAAAGACAGTAGATCTAGCTGGTCTGTCATGGTATAATAAAGACAGTAGATCTAGCTGGTCTGTCATATTATAATAGAGACAGTAGATCTAGCTGGTCTGTCATAATATAATAGAGACTGTAGATCTAGCTGGTCTGTCATAATATAATAGAGACAGTAGATCTAGCTGGTCTGTCATAATATAATAGAGACAGTAGATCTAGCTGGTCTGTCATAATATAATAGAGACAGTAGATCTAGCTGGTCTGTCATAATATAGCGGTTCCGGTTGGAGCGAGCGGTCGCATTCGCACTTCGCTCTGCAGGTTGTATAACTTTTTCATTACATTTCATTATAGTACAACGGTTGATTTGTCTAATCTTAGCAATTCTTCTTAGCTAGCTACATAGCCGTCCTTGTATCAGAGATAATTGCATAATTATCGTATTTCGTCGCCCCTAACGTAGCCTTCACTGCTATTCGCCCAGGAGCTAGCTAACGCACACAGATTAGCATCACTGTAGTGCTATTCACTCAACTGTACGACTTGATTAGTTCAGTGTTAGCTAGCTACATAGCTGTCTTTGTTTCCAAGATAATTGTGTAGTTTAGTGTGTGTAGCCTTGGAGTGATTATCTTAATTCACTGAGGTTCGCTAGCCAGCTATTTGTCGTCCTTAACGTAGGAGACTCTGCTAGCTAGCCAACAGCTAACTGCTAACAGCTAGCCAACGTCTACTGTCTTGAATTCAACAACCCGGTCAGGTAGTTTCACATGTTCATTTCATTTCATTACAGTACAACGGTTTGATTTGTTTGATCGTAGCTAGCTACATAGCCGTCTTTGTTTCAAAGATAATTGTGTAGTCTAGACCGATTCCCTAGGTTAGCTAGCCAGCTATTGTCGTTCTTTTAACTCAACGTAACGTAAACAACACTGCTAGCTAGCCAGCTAGCCCCGAATAGCAGCACTGTAGAATTATTACACTCAACGGAACGACTTGATTAGTGTAGTGTCAACAACGCAGCTACTGCCAGCTAGCCTACTTTAGCAGTACTGTATCATTTTAATCATTTTAGTCAATAAGATTCTTGCTACGTAAGCTTAACTTTCTGAACATTCGAGACGTGTAGTCCGCTTGTCATTCCAATTTCCTTGCATTAGCGTAGCCTTTTCTGTAGCCTGTCAACTATGTGTCTGTCTATCCCTGTTCTCTCCTCTCTGCACAGACCATACAAACGCTCCACACCGCGTGGCCGCGACCACCCTAACCTGGTGGTCCCAGCGCGGACGACCCACGTGGAGTTCCAGGTCTCTGGTAGCCTCTGGAACTGCCAATCTGCGGCCAACAAGGCAGAGTTCATCTCAGCCTATGCCTCCCTCCAGTCCCTTGACTTCTTGGCACTGACGGAAACATGGATCACCACAGATAACACTGCTACTCCTACTGCTCTCTCCTCGTCCGCCCACGTGTTCTCGCACACCCCGAGAGCTTCTGGTCAGCGGGGTGGTGGCACCGGGATCCTCATCTCTCCCAAGTGGTCTTTCTCTCTTTCTCCCCTTACCCATCTGTCTATTGCCTCCTTTGAATTCCATGCTGTCACAGTTACCAGCCCTTTCAAGCTTAACATCCTTATCATTTATCGCCCTCCAGGTTCCCTCGGAGAGTTCATCAATGAGCTTGATGCCTTGATAAGCTCCTTTCCTGAGGACGGCTCACCTCTCACAGTTCTGGGCGACTTTAACCTCCCCACGTCTACCTTTGACTCATTCCTCTCTGCCTCCTTCTTTCCACTCCTCTCCTCTTTTGACCTCACCCTCTCACCCTCCCCCTACTCACAAGGCAGGCAATACGCTTGACCTCATCTTTACTAGATGCTGTTCTTCCACTAACCTCATTGCAACTCCCCTCCAAGTCTCCGACCACTACCTTGTATCCTTTTCCCTCTCGCTCTCATCCAACACTTCCCACACTGCCCCTACTCGGATGGTATCGCGCCGTCCCAACCTTCGCTCTCTCTCCCCCGCTACTCTCTCCTCTTCCATCCTATCTTCTCTTCCCTCTGCTCAAACTTTCTCCAACCTATCTCCTGATTCTGCCTCCTCAACCCTCCTCTCCTCCCTTACTGCATCCTTTGACTCCCTATGTCCCCTATCCTCCAGGCCGGCTCGGTCCTCCCCTCCCGCTCCGTGGCTCGACGACTCATTGCGAGCTCACAGAACAGGGCTCCGGGCAGCCGGCGGAAATGGAGGAAAACTCGCCTCCCTGCGGACCTGGCATCCTTTCACTCCCTCCTCTCTACATTTTCCTCCTCTGTCTCTGCTGCTAAAGCCACTTTCTACCATTCTAAATTCCAAGCATCTGCCTCTAACCCTAGGAAGCTCTTTGCCACCTTCTCCTCCCTCCTGAATCCTCCCGTTTCCCTCCTCCCTCTCTGCAGATGACTTCGTCAACCATTTTGAAAAGAAGGTCGATGACATCCGATCCTCGTTTGCTAAGTCAAACGACACCGCTGGTTCTGCTCACACTGCCCTACCCTATGCTCTGACCTCTTTCTCCCCTCTCTCTCCAGATGAAATCTCGCGTCTTGTGACGGCCGGTCCGCCCAACAACCTGCCCGCTTGACCCTATCCCCTCCTCTCTTCTCCAGACCATTTCCGGAGACCTTCTCCCTTACCTCACCTCGCTCATCAACTCATCCCTGACCGCTGGCTACGTCCCTCCCGTCTTCAAGAGAGCGAGAGTTGCACCCCTTCTGAAAAAAAACCTACACTCGATCCCTCCGATGTCAACAACTACAGACCAGTATCCCTTCTCTCTTTCTCTCCAAAACTCTTGAGCGTGCCGTCCTTGGCCAGCTCTACCGCTATCTCTCTCAGAATGACCTTCTTGATCCAAATCAGTCAGGTTTCAAGACTAGTCATTCAACTGAGACTGCTCTTCTCTGTATCACGGAGGCGCTCCGCACTGCTAAAGCTAACTCTCTCTCCTCTGCTCTCATCCTTCTAGACCTATCGGCTGCCTTCGATACTGTGAACCATCAGATCCTCCTCTCCACCCTCTCCGAGTTGGGCATCTCCGGCGCGGCCCACGCTTAAAGATTGCGTCCTACCTGACAGGTCGCTCCTACCAGGTGGCGTGGCGAGAATCTGTCTCCTCACCACGCGCTCTCACCACTGGTGTCCCCCAGGGCTCTGTTCTAGGCCCTCTCTTATTCTCGCTATACACCAAGTCACTTGGCTCTGTCATAACCTCACATGGTCTCTCCTATCATTGCTATGCAGACGACACACAATTAATCTTCTCCTTTCCCCTTCTGATGACCAGGTGGCGAATCGCATCTCTGCATGTCTGGCAGACATATCAGTGTGGATGACGGATCACCACCTCAAGCTGAACCTCAGCAAGACGGAGCTCCTCTTCCTCCCGGGAAGGACTGCCCGTTCCATGATCTCGCCATCACGGTTGACAACTCCATTGTGTCCTCCTCCCAGAGCGCTAAGAACCTTGGCGTGATCCTGGACAACACCCTGACGTTCTCAACTAACATCAAGGCGGTGTCCCGTTCCTGTAGGTTCATGCTCTACAACATAATAGAGAGTACGACCCTGCCTCACACAGGAAGCGGCGCAGGTCCTAATCCAGGCACTTGTCATCTCCCGTCTTGATTACTGCAACTCGCTGTTGGCTGGGCTCCCTGCCTGTGCCATTAAACCCCTACAACTCATCCAGAACGCCGCAGCCCGTCTGGTGTTCAACCTTCCCAAGTTCTCTCACGTCACCCCGCTCCTCCGCTCTCTCCACTGGCTTCCAGTTGAAGCTCGCATCCGCTACAAGACCATGGTGCTTGCCTACGGAGCTGTGAGGGGAACGGCACCTCAGTACCTCCAGGCTCTGATCAGGCCCTACACCCAAACAAGGGCACTGCGTTCATCCACCTCTGGCCTGCTCGCCTCCCTACCACTGAGGAAGTACAGTTCCCGCTCAGCCCAGTCAAAACTGTTCGCTGCTCTGGCCCCCAATGGTGGAACAAACTCCTCACGACGCCAGGACAGCGGAGTCAATCACCACCTTCCGGAGACACCTGAAACCCCACCTCTTCAAGGAATACCTAGGATAGGGTAAGTAAGGGTAAGTAATCCTTCTCACCCCCTTCTCCCCCCCCAACAAGATTTAGATGCAAGTGGCTGTTCCACTGGTTGTCATAAGGTGTATGCACCAATTTGTAAGTCGCTCTGGATAAGAGCGTCTGCTAAATGACTTAAATGTAAAATGTAAATGTAGATCTAGCTGGTCTGTCATAATATAATAGAGACAGTAGATCTAGCTGGTCTGTCATAATATAATAGAGACAGTAGATCTAGCTGGTCTGTCATATTATAATATAGACAGTAGATCTAGCTGGTCTGTCATAATATAATAGAGACAGTAGATCTAGCTGGTCTGTCATAATATAATAGAGACAGTAGATCTAGCTGGTCTGTCATAATATAATAGAGACAGTAGATCTAGCTGGTCTGTCATGATATAATAGAGACAGTAGATCTAGCTGGTCTGTCATAATATAATAGAGATGGTAGATCTAGCTGGTCTGTCGTAATATAATAGAGACAGTAGATCTAGCTGGTCTGTCATAATTTAATAGAGACAGTAGATCTAGCTGGTCTGTCATAATTTAATAGAGACAGTAGATCTAGCTGGTCTGTCATAATTTAATAGAGACAGTAGATCTAGCTGGTCTGTCATAATATAATAGAGACAGTAGATCTAGCTGGTCTGTCATAATATAATAGAGACGGTAGATCTAGCTGGTCTGTCGTAATATAATAGAGACAGTAGATCTAGCTGGTCTGTCATAATATAATAGAGACAGTAGATCTAGCTGGTCTGTCATAATATAATAGAGACAGTAGATCTAGCTGGTCTGTCATAATATAATAGAGACAGTAGATCTAGCTGGTCTGTCATAATATAATAGAGACAGTAGATCTAGCTGGTCTGTCATAATATAATAGAGATGGTAGATCTAGCTGGTCTGTCGTAATATAATAGAGACAGTAGATCTAGCTGGTCTGTCATAATATAATAGAGACAGTAGATCTAGCTGGTCTGTCATAATATAATAGAGACAGTAGATCTAGCTGGTCTGTCATAATTTAATAGAGACAATAGATCTAGCTGGTCTGTCATAATATAATAGAGACAGTAGATCTAGCTGGTCTGTCATGGTATAATAAAGACAGTAGATCTAGCTGGTCTGTCATAGTATAATAAAGACAGATCTAGCTGGTCTGTCATAATATAAAGAGACAATAGATCTAGCTGGTCTGTCATAATGTAATGGAGACAGTAGATCTAGCTGGTCTGTCATAATATAAAGAGACAATAGATCTAGCTGGTCTGTCATAATGTAATAGAGTCAAAAGATCTAGCTGGGCTGTCATAATATAATAGGTCCAGTAGATATAGCTGGTCTGTCATAATATAATAGAGACAATAAATATAGCTGGTCTGTCATAATATAATAGAGACAATAGATCTAGCTGGTCTGTCATAATATAATAAAGACAGTTCGAGCTGGTCTGTTATAATATAATAGAGACAGTAGATCTAGCTGGTCTGTCATAATATTATATAAAGACAATAGATCTAGCTGGTCTGTCATAATGTAATAGAGACAGTAGATCTAGCTGGTCTGTCATAATATAATAGAGATGGTAGATCTAGCTGGTCTGTCATAATATAATAGAGACAGTAGATCTAGCTGGTCTGTAATAATTTAATTGAGACAATAGATCTAGCTGGTCTGTCATAATATAATAGAGACAGTAGTTCTAGCTGGTCTGTCGTAATATAATAGAGACAGTAGATCTAGCTGGTCTGTCATAATATAATAGAGATGGTAGATCTAGCTGGTCTGTCATAATATAATAGAGACAGTAGATCTAGCTGGTCTGTCATCATATAATAGAGACAATAGATCGAGCAGTAATGTGATAATATAATAGAAACAGTAGATCTAGCTGGTCTGTCATAATATAATAGAGCCAGTAGATCTAGCTGGTCTGTCATAATATAATAGGTCCAGTAGATATAGCTGGTCTGTCATAATATAATAGAGACAGTAGATCTAGCTGGTCTGTCATATATAATAGAGACAGTAGATCTAGCTGGTCTGTCATAGTATAATAAAGACAGTAGATCTAGCTGGTCTGTCATAATATAATAAAGACAGTAGATCTAGCTGGTCTGTCATAGTATAATAAAGACAGTAGATCTAGCTGGTCTGTCATAATATAATAGAGATGGTAGATCTAGCTGGTCTGTCATAATATAATAGAGACAGTAGATCTAGCTGGTCTGTCATAATATAATAGAGACAGTAGATCTAGCTGGTCTGTCATAATATAATAGAGACAGTAGATCTAGCTGGTCTGTCATAATATAATAGAGATGGTAGATCTAGCTGGTCTGTCGTAATATAATAGAGACAGTAGATCTAGCTGGTCTGTCATAATATAATAGAGACAGTAGATCTAGCTGGTCTGTCATAATATAATAGAGCCAGTAGATCTAGCTGGTCTGTCATAATATAATAGAGTCCAGTAGATATAGCTGGTCTGTCATAATATAATAGAGACAGTAGATCTAGCTGGTCTGTCATATTATAGAGACAGTAGATCTAGCTGGTCTGTCATAGTATAATAAAGACAGTAGATCTAGCTGGTCTGTCATGGTATAATAAAGACAGTAGATCTAGCTGGTCTGTCATAGTATAATAAAGACAGTAGATCTAGCTGGTCTGTCATAATATAATAGAGATGGTAGATCTAGCTGGTCTGTCGTAATATAATAGAGACAGTAGATCTAGCTGGTCTGTCATAATATAATAGAGACAGTAGATCTAGCTGGTCTGTCATAATATAATAGAGACAGTAGATCTAGCTGGTCTGTCATAATATAATAGAGATGGTAGATCTAGCTGGTCTGTCATAATATAATAGAGACAGTAGATCTAGCTGGTCTGTCATAATATAATAGAGACAGTAGATCTAGCTGGTCTGTCATAATATAATAGAGATGGTAGATCTAGCTGGTCTGTCATAATATAATAGAGACAGTAGATCTAGCTGGTCTGTCATAATATAATAGAGACAGTAGATCTAGCTGGTCTGTCATAATATAATAGAGACAGTAGATCTAGCTGGTCTGTCATAATATAATAGAGACAGTAGATCTAGCTGGTCTGTCATAATATAATAGAGATGGTAGATCTAGCTGGTCTGTCATAATATAATAGAGACAGTAGATCTAGCTGGTCTGTCATAATATAATAGAGACAGTAGATCTAGCTGGTCTGTCATAATATAATAGAGACAGTAGATCTAGCTGGTCTGTCATAATATAATAGAGACAGTAGATCTAGCTGGTCTGTCATAATATAATAGAGACAGTAGATCTAGCTGGTCTGCCATAATATAATAAAGACAGTAGATCTAGCTGGTCTGTCATAATATAATAGAGACAGTAGATCTAGCTGGTCTGTCATAATATAATAGAGATGGTAGATCTAGCTGGTCTGTCGTAATATAATAGAGACAGTAGATCTAGCTGGTCTGTCATAATATAATAGAGACAGTAGATCTAGCTGGCCTGTCGTAATATTAGAGAAACAGAGACAGTAGATCTAGCTGGTCTGTCATAATATAATAGAGACAGTAGATCTAGCTGGTCTGTCATAATATAA
This sequence comes from Oncorhynchus keta, assembly GCF_023373465.1. Classification (NCBI taxonomy): domain Eukaryota; kingdom Metazoa; phylum Chordata; class Actinopteri; order Salmoniformes; family Salmonidae; genus Oncorhynchus; species Oncorhynchus keta. Next base: position 17,984 of record NW_026289989.1, read on the forward strand.
TAGAGACAGTAGATCTAGCTGGTCTGTCAAAATATAATAGAGACAGTAGATCTAGCTGGTCTGTCATAATATAATAGAGACAGTAGATCTAGCTGGTCTGTCATAATATAATAGAGATGGTAGATCTAGCTGGTCTGTCATAATATAATAGAGACAGTAGATCTAGATGGTCTGTCATAATATAATAGAGACAGTAGATCTAGCTGGTCTGTCATAATATAATAGAGACAGTAGATCTAGCTGGTCTGTCATAATTTAATAGAGACAATAGATCTAGCTGGTCTGTCATAATATAATAGAGACAGTAGATCTAGCTGGTCTGTCATGGTATAATAAAGACAGTAGATCTAGCTGGTCTGTCATAGTATAATAAAGACAGATCTAGCTGGTCTGTCATAATATAAAGAGACAATAGATCTAGCTGGTCTGTCATAATATAATGGAGACAGTAGATCTAGCTGGTCTGTCATAATATAAAGAGACAATAGATCTAGCTGGTCTGTCATAATGTAATAGAGTCAAAAGATCTAGCTGGGCTGTCATAATATAATAGGTCCAGTAGATATAGCTGGTCTGTCATAATATAATAGAGACAATAAATATAGCTGGTCTGTCATAATATAATAGAGACAATAGATCTAGCTGGTCTGTCATAATATAATAGAGATGGTAGATCTAGCTGGTCTGTCATAATATAATAGAGACAGTAGATCTAGCTGGTCTGTAATAATTTAATTGAGACAATAGATCTAGCTGGTCTGTCATAATATAATAGAGACAGTAGTTCTAGCTGGTCTGTCGTAATATAATAGAGACAGTAGATCTAGCTGGTCTGTCATAATATAATAGAGATGGTAGATCTAGCTGGTCTGTCATAATATAATAGAGACAGTAGATCTAGCTGGTCTGTCATAATTTAATAGAGACAATAGATATAGCTGGTCTGTCATAATATAATAGAGACAATAGATCTAGCTGGTCTGTCATAATATAATAGAGACGGTAGATCTAGCTGGTCTGTCATAATATAATAGAGACAGTAGATCTAGCTGGTCTGTCATAATATAATAGAGACAATAGATCGAGCAGTAATGTGATAATATAATAGAAACAGTAGATCTAGCTGGTCTGTCATAATATAATAGAGCCAGTAGATCTAGCTGGTCTGTCATACTATAATAGGTCCAGTAGATATAGCTGGTCTGTCATAATATAATAGAGACAATAAATATAGCTGGTCTGTCATAATATAATAGAGACAATAGATCTAGCTGGTCTGTCATAATGTAATAGAGACAGTAGATCTAGCTGGTCTGTCATAATACAATAGAGACAGTAGATCTAGCTGGTCTGTCATAATATAATAGAGACAGTAGATCTAGCTGGTCTGTCATAATGTAATAGAGACAGTAGATCTAGCTGGTCTGTCATAATACAATAGAGACAGTAGATCTAGCTGGTCTGTCATAATATAATAGAGACAGTAGATCTAGCTGGTCTGTCATAATATAATAGAGACAGTAGATCTAGTTGGTCTTTCATAATATAGTTGTGACAGTAGGTCTAGCTAGTCTGTCATAATATAATAGAGACAGTAGATCTAGCTGGTCTGTCATAACATAATAGAGACAGTAGATCTAGCTGGTCTGTCATAATTTAATAGAGACAGTAGATGTAGCTGGTCTGTCATTCTGTATATATATATTTTTTTTACATAGATTAGTTATTTGAGATGACCATGATAAGCAGTTGTCTAGCTGCACTCCCAATAGTTTGGTTTCCGCCACTTCTTAAATTTGTACTCCCCCATACTTAATTGTATCCCATGCTGCATTGGCTTTTTCCTAGTGGAACAGACCAACATAACTTTGGTTTTCTTGGTGTTTAAAACAAGTTTGTTTTGGCAAACCCACTCTCTAATATTCTCCAAATCTCTTTGTAAAGCTTACTGTACCTGTTGACCCGATTGTCTTGCTGCATAAATTGTAGTATCATCTGCAAATATAGTAGCTTGAGTTCCAACCAAGGCATAGGGAAGGTCGTTGGTATATATTAAATAAAGAAGTGGCCAAGGCAGCTGCCCTGCGGTATTCCACAGTTTAACACACGAGGGGAAGAAAATGAACCATTGATATAGGTGGACTGTTTCCTGTCAGTTAGATATGACTGTACCCAATTCAATGCTAAAACCATAATGCATTAATTTAGTCAATTATTTCATGATCCACTAAATCAAATGCTGCACTGAAATCTAAAAATAGTACACCCACAATGACTGATGACTGTAGTTTGGATTATTTTAAATCATCTAAGTGCTGAGAGATTTTAGGAAGACACAAATGAAGGTGTTTTATTTTTCTTCTGCTTTTGATGTCAGGAAACATTCACCCAAACAAAAATTGTCTATGTATGAACTTCCCACTCCAAATTATTTTAAAACTAGATCAGGGTTGGGAATGATGCATATTAATGTGAGGAGTTTGATGCTGAAATTGGACATGATAAAAGTCTGGGTTCACACTGCTGACCCAGATGTCTTAGTACTGCCCGAGACCTGGCTTAAGAAATCTGTCCTTAATCAGTGTCATGACTGGCCTGCTCGGGTCATGTTACCGTGGACCACAATCCTACGGAGAGATCTCTCACACCCACCAGAGGGGAAGAGATGGAGAGGTTTGGAGACGGGGGTTTTATGACACCTCATGCCCATTGTAAATCTAAGGCAGTAGACAAAATTCCTTTGTCCTCTCACTATGGAGAACTGGCCTCAGAACATTAACATGCAATAAATGGACTTTGGGACAATAGGTTTTGTCAGCCACAATGGTGGTAATGACGATAGATGGAATATGAAGATTTATGTCATTTTTTCTTATGTTATTAAAAGTTAAAGGACAACGTTTTAACGAAAACATTTGAACTTTAAGAGTTTTCCTAATATGTGCCTGATGTTTGCATATTGTACTTTGTTTGGAAATGTCCAGATCAAAGAGAATGTTTTCGTAAAGATGAAATGTGAAGTTAGTTGTCTAAATGACATCTGAGTAAAATCCTTGCCTCGTCACTAGTTATGCCCAGAGAATTGCCCTAAAGGCGTAAATGCCCATTTTTTGACCCGAGGCTATAAAACATGTGAGTTAAGTATTAACATACTAGACTAAGTGACCCTGAGCTGTAGCCAAACCCAAAATGCAACACGAAGTTGAAGAAGACAAAGGAACCTTTTAACAACCTACAATTATGAATGTGGTCACAGTCTCAATCCCAGAGACATCTAAGTCAACACTTATTGATGTTATTTTAACCAACAATCCTCATAAATACTCGCCTGTTGGTATTTTCGTTAATGGTTTAAGTGATCATTGTGCAGTTTCTTGTATTAGAGACACCAAAATCCCCAAAGTTCCCTCTCGGTTCAAGTCAAATTTACGCAGCTCTGTGAGCAGACAATCCTGCATGAACTTTATGCAACTGGGAAAGGATTGCACTTTTTACAGACATCGAAGAGGCATTCACCTATTTTCATTCTATGTTTTCTGCTATCTCTGACAAACACGCCCCTCTCAAAAAGTACCAGGTGAAAGGTAGAGACAATCCCTGGTTTACAGGGGAATTGGCTGATTTGATCCATAAACAAAGTACAGAATGGGCCAAAGCCAGAAAGGGTCATTCTCAGGCTGATATTCGGCAGTTATTCAGGGCACTGAGAAATAAGTGCATCTTGTTAATACGGAAATGTAAATCTAGCTTCTGTTACAGAGGCTAACCACAATAACCCAACGAAATTATGGAAAACCATTAAACCTATGAATGCTAACACAAACTCCTCTGGTCTTCTGTTGAATGTGACCTCAAATTAAATGGATGTGACTGACAATAATAAACTGCTTGACATGTTTAATGAGCATTTTTCTAAAGCTGGGCATTTATTTGATAATAATATAATAATAATAATATATGCCATTTAGCAGACGCTTTTATCCAAAGCGACTTCCAGTCATGTGTGCATACATTCTACGTATGGGTGTTCCCGGGAATCGAACCCACTACCCTGGCGTTACAAGCGCCATGCTCTACCAACTGAGCTACAGAAGGACCACATAATGAACTCTTCCTAACATCTCAAATGAGACTGTGAATGAAACATGCCAGCCTATGGTTCATCCATTTCATTTTACCAAGACTGTAGATCTAGCTGGTCTACCATAATATATATATATACACCTTTACATAAGGGTGGAGATCCAGCCTGTCACACCTTTACATAAGAGTGGAGATCCAGCCTGTCACACCTTTACATAAGAGTGGAGATCCAGCCTGTCACACCCTTACATAAGGGTGGAGATCCAGCCTGTCACACCTTTACATAAGGGTGGAGATCCAGCCTGTCACACCTTTACATAAGGGTGGAGATCCAGCCTGTCACACCTTTACATAAGAGTGGAGATCCAGCCTGTCACACCTTTACATAAGAGTGGAGATCCAGCCTGTCACACCTTTACATAAGGGTGGAGATCCAGCCTGTCACACCTTTACATAAGAGTGGAGATCCAGCCTGTCACACCTTTACATAAGAGTGGAGATCCAGCCTGTCACACCTATACATAAGGGTGGAGATCCAGCCTGTCACACCCTTACATAAGAGTGGAGATCCAGCCTGTCACACCTTTACATAAGGGTGGAGATCCAGCCTGTCACACCTTTACATAAGAGTGGAGATCCAGCCTGTCACACCTTTACATAAGAGTGGAGATCCAGCCTGTCACACCTTTACATAAGAGTGGAGATCCAGCCTGTCACACCTTTACATAAGAGTGGAGATCCAGCCTGTCACACCTTTACATAAGGGTGGAGATCCAGCCTGTCACACCTTTACATAAGGGTGGAGATCCAGCCTGTCACACCTTTACATAAGGGTGGAGATCCAGCCTGTCACACCTTTACATAAGAGTGGAGATCCAGCCTGTCACACCTTTACATAAGAGTGGAGATCCAGCCTGTCACACCTTTACATAAGAGTGGAGATCCAGCCTGTCACACCTTTACATAAGAGTGGAGATCCAGCCTGTCACACCTTTACATAAGAGTGGAGATCCAGCCTGTCACACCTTTACATAAGAGTGGAGATCCAGCCTGTCACACCTTTACATAAGAGTGGAGATCCAGCCTGTCACACCTTTACAAAGGGAAAGGGGAAAGGGGGATACCTAGTCAGTTGTAAAGGGGAAGGGGGATACCTAGTCAGTTGTAAAGGGGAAGGGGGAAACCTAGTCAGTTGTAAAGGGAAAGGGGGATACCTAGTCAGTTGTAAAGGGGAAGGGGGATACCTAGCCAGTTGGAAAAGGAAAGGGGGATATCTAGTCAGTTGGAAAGGGAAAGGGGGATACCTAGTCAGTTAGAAAGGGGAAGGGGGATACCTAGTCAGTTGTAAAGGGGAAGGGGGATACCTAGTCAGTTGTAAAGGGGAAGGGGGATACCTAGTCAGTTGTAAAGGGGAAGGGGGATACCTAGTCAGTTGTAAAGGGGAAGGGGGATACCTAGTCAGTTGTAAAGGGAGAGGGGGATACCTAGTCAGTTGTAAAGGGGAAGGGGGATACCTAGTCAGTTGTAAAGGGAAAGGGAAAGGGGGATACCTAGTCAGTTGGAAAGGGGAAGGGGGATACCTAGTCAGTTGTAAAGGGGAAGGGGGATACCTAGTCAGTTGTAAAGGGGAAGGGGGATACCTAGTCAGTTGTAAAGGGGAAGGGGGATACCTAGTCAGTTGTAAAGGGAGGGGGATACCTAGTCAGTTGTAAAGGGGAAGGGGGATACCTAGTCAGTTGTAAAGGGAAAGGGAAAGGGGGATACCTAGTCAGTTGGAAAGGGAAGGGGATACCTAGTCAGTTGGAAAGGGAAAGGGGGATACCTAGTCAGTTGGAAAGGGGAAGGGGATACCTAGTCAGTTGTAAAGGGAAAGGGGATGGATACCTAGTCAGTTGGAATGGGAAAGGGGGATACCTAGTGAGTTGGAAAGGGAAAGGGGATACAGTGGGGCCACAGTGTCTCCTGTCCCAGCCTCCAGTATTTATGCTGCAGTAGTTTGTGTCGGGGCTAGGGTCAGTTTGTTATATCTGGAGTACTTCTCCTGTCCTATTCGGTGTCCTGCGTGAATCTAAGTGTGCGTTCTCTAATTCTCTCCTTCTTTCTTTCTCTCTCTCTCGGAGGACCTGAGCCCTAGGACCATGCCCCAGGACTACCTGACATGATGACTCCTTGCTGTCCCCAGTCCACCTGGCCATGCTGCTGCTCCAGTTTCAACTGACCTGAGCCCTAGGACCATGCCCCAGGACTACCTGACATGATGATAATATATAATAATAATATATGCCATTTAGCAGACGCTTTTATCCAAAGCGACTTACAGTCATGTGTGCATACATTCTACGTATGGGTGGTCCCGGGGATCAAACCCACTACCCTGGCGTTACAAGCGCCATGCTCTACCAACTGAGCTACAGAAGGACCATGACTCCTTGCTGTCCCCAGTCCACCTGGCCATGCTGCTGCTCCAGTTTCAACTGTTCTGCCTTACTATTATTCGACCATGCTGGTCATTTATGAACATTTGAACATCTTGGCCATGTTATGTTATAATCTCCACCCGGCACAGCCAGAAGAGGACGGCCACCCCACATATGCTCTCTCTAATTCTCTCTTTCTTTCTCTCTCTCGGAGGACCTGAGCCCTAGGACCGTGCCCCAGGACTACCTGACATGATGACTCCTTGCTGTCCCCGGTCCACCTGACTGTGCTGCTGCTCCAGTTTCAACTGTTCTGCCTTGTTATTATTCGACCATGCTGGTCATTTATGAACATTTGAACATCTTGGCCATGTTCTGTTATAATCTCCACCCGACACAGTCAGAAGAGGACTGGCCACCCCACATAGCCTGGTTCCTCTCTAGGTTTCTTCCTAGGTTTTGGCCTTTCTAGGGAGTTTTTCCTAGCCACCGTGCTTCTACACCTGCATTGCTTGCTGTTTGGGGTTTTAGGCTGGGTTTCAGTACAGCACTTTGAGATATCAGCTGATGTACGAAGGGCTATATAAATAAATTTGATTTGATTTGATACCTAGTCAGTTGGAAAGGGAAGGGGAAGGGGATACCTAGTCAGTTGGAAGGGGAAAGGGGGATACCTAGTAAGTTGGAAAGGAGAGGGGGATACCTTGTCAGTTGTAAAGGGAAAGGGGGATACCTAGTCAGTTGTAAAGGGAAAGGGAAAGGGGGATACCTAGTCAGTTGTAAAGGGAAAAGGGGATATCTAGTCAGTTGGAATGGGAAAGGGGGATACCTAGTCAGTTGGAAAGGGAAAGGGAAAGGGGGATACCTAGTCAGTTGTAAAGGGAAAGGGGGATACCTAGTCAGTTGTAAAGGGAAAGGGAAAGGGGGATACCTAGTCAGTTGGAATGGGAAAGGGGGATACCTAGTCAGTTGGAAAGGGAAAGGGAAAGGGGGATACCTAGTCAGTTGTAAAGGGAAAAGGGGATATCTAGTCAGTTGGAAAGGGAAAGGGGGATACCTAGTCAGTTGTAAAGGGAAAGGGGGATACCTAGTCAGTTGGAAAGGGAAAGGGAAAGGGGGATACCTAGTCAGTTGTAAAGGGAAAAGGGGATATCTAGTCAGTTGGAAAGGGAAAGGGGGATACCTAGTCAGTTGTAAAGGGAAAGGGGGATACTTAGTCAGTTGTAAAGGGAAAGGGAAAGGGGGATACCTAGTCAGTTGTAAAGGGAGAGGGGGATACCTAGTCAGTTGTAAAGGGAAAGGGGATACCTAGTCAGTTGTAAAGGGAAAGGGGATACCTAGTCAGTTGTAAAGGGAAAGGGAAAGGGGGATACCTAGTCAGTTGTAAAGGGAAAGGGGGATACCTAGTCAGTTGTAAAGGGAAAGGGAAAGGGGGATACCTAGTCAGTTGTAAAGGGAAAAGGGGATATCTAGTCAGTTGTAAAGGGAAAGTGAAAGGGGGATACCTAGTCAGTTGTAAAGGCAAAGGGAAAGGGGGATACCTAGTCAGTTGTAAAGGGAAAAGGGGATATCTAGTCAGTTGGAAAGGGAAAGGGCGTACCTAGTCAGTTGGAATGGGAAAGGGGGATACCTAGTCAGTTGGAAAGGGAAGGGGAAGGGGATACCTAGTCACTTGGAAAGGGAAAGGGGGATACCTAGTCAGTTGGAAAGGGAAGGGGAAGGGGATACCTAGTCAGTTGGAAAGGGAAAGGGAAAGGGGGATACCTTGTCAGTTGGAATGGGAAAGGGGGATACCTAGTCAGTTGGAAAGGGAAAGGGAAAGGGGGATACCTAGTCAGTTGGAAAGGGAAAGGGAAAGGGGGATACCTAGTCAGTTAAAGGGAAAGGGGGATACCTGGTCAGTTGGAAAGGGAAAGGGAAAGGGGGATACCTTGTCAGTTGGAATGGGAAAGGGGGGTACCTAGTCAGTTGGAAAGGGAAAGGGAAAGGGGGATACCTTGTCAGTTGGAATGGGAAAGGGAAAGGGGGATACCTTGCCAGTTGGAATGGGAAAGGGGGATACCTAGTCAGTTGGAAAGGGAAAGGGGGATACCTAGTCAGTTGGAAAGGGAAAGGGAAAGGGGGATACCTTGTCAGTTGGAATGGGAAAGAGGGATACCTAGTCAGTTGGAAAGGGAAAGGGGGATACCTAGTCAGTTGGAAAGGGAAAGGGGGATACCTAGTCAGTTGTAAAGGGAAAGGGGGATGCCTAGTCAGTTGTAAAGGGGAAGGAGGATACCTAGTCAGTTGTAAAGGGAAAGGGGGATACCTAGTCAGTTGTAAAGGGGAAGGGGGATACCTAGTCAGTTGGAAAGGGAAAGGGGGATACCTTGTCAGTTGGAAAGGGGAAGGGGAATACCTAGTCAGTTGTAAAGGGGAAGGGGAATACCTAGTCAGTTGTAAAGGGAAAGGGGGATACCAAGTCAGTTGTAAAGGGAAAGGGGGATACCTAGTCAGTTGTAAAGGGAAAGGGGGGTGCCTAGTCAGTTGTAAAGGGGAAGGAGAATGCCAAGTCAGTTGGAAGGGGGATACCTAGTCAGTTGGAATGGGAAAGGGGGATATCTAGTCAGTTGTAAAGGGAAAGGGGGATACCAAGTCAGTTGTAAAGGGAGAGGGGGATACCTAGTCAGTTGTAAAGGGAAAGGGGGATACCAAGTCAGTTGTAAAGGGGAAGGAGAATACCAAGTCAGTTGTAAAGTGGAAGGGGAATACCTAGTCAGTTGTAAAGGGGAAGGGGAATACCTAGTCAGTTGTAAAGGGAAAGGGGGATACCAAGTCAGTTGTAAAGGGGAAGGAGAATACCAAGTCAGTTGTAAAGGGGAAGGGGAATACCTAGTCAGTTGTAAAGGGGAAGGGGAAAGGAGGATACCTAGTCAGTTGTAAAGGGGAAGGGGGATACCTAGTCAGTTGTAAAGGGGAAGGGGGATACCTAGTCAGTTGTAAAGGGAAAGGGGGATACCTCGTCAGTTGTAAAGGGGAAGGGGGATACCTAGTCAGTTGTAAAGGGAAAGGGGGATACCTAGTCAGTTGTAAAGGGAGAGGGGGATACCTAGTCAGTTGTACAGGGAAAGGGGGATACCTAGTCAGTTGTAAAGGGGAAGGGGGATACCTAGTCAGTTGTAAAGGGAAAGGGGGATACCTCGTCAGTTGTAAAGGGGAAGGGGGATACCTAGTCAGTTGTAAAGGGAAAGGGGGATACCTAGTCAGTTGTAAAGGGAAAGGGGGATACCTAGTCAGTTGTAAAGGGAAAGGGGGATATCTAGTCAGTTGTAAAGGGTAAGGGGGATACCTAGTCAGTTGTAAAGGGGAAGGGGAAAGGGGGATACCTAGTCAGTTGTAAAGGGAAAGGGGGATATCTAGTCAGTTGTAAAGGGGAAGGGGGATACCTAGTCAGTTGTAAAGGGAAGGGGAAAGGGGGATACCTAGTCAGTTGTAAAGGGGAAGGGGAAAGGAGGATACCTAGTCAGTTGTAAAGGGGAAGGGGGATACCTAGTCAGTTGTAAAGGGGAAGGGGGATACCTAGTCAGTTGTAAAGGGAAAGGGGATACCTCGTCAGTTGTAAAGGGAAGGGGATACCTAGTCAGTTGTAAAGGGAAAGGGGGATACCTAGTCAGTTGTAAAGGGAGAGGGGGATACCTAGTCAGTTGTACAGGGAAAGGGGGATACCTAGTCAGTTGTAAAGGGGAAGGGGGATACCTAGTCAGTTGTAAAGGGAAAGGGGGATACCTAGTCAGTTGTAAAGGAGGGGGATACCTAGTCAGTTGTAAAGGGGAAGGGGGATACCTAGTCAGTTGTAAAGGGAAAGGGAAAGGGGGATACCTAGTCAGTTGGAAAGGAGAAGGGGGATACCTAGTCAGTTGTAAAGGGAAGGGGATACCTAGTCAGTTGTAAAGGGGAAGGGGGATACCTAGTCAGTTGTAAAGGGGAAGGGGGATACCTAGTCAGTTGTAAAGGGAGAGGGGGATACCTAGTCAGTTGTAAAGGGGAAGGGGGATACCTAGTCAGTTGTAAAGGGAAAGGGAAAGGGGGATACCTAGTCAGTTGGAAAGGGGAAGGGGGATACCTAGTCAGTTGGAAAGGGAAAGGGGGATACCTAGTCAGTTGGAAAGGGGAAGGGGGATACCTAGTCAGTTGTAAAGGGAAAGGGGGATGGATACCTAGTCAGTTGGAATGGGAAAGGGGGATACCTAGTGAGTTGGAAAGGGAAAGGGGGATACAGTGGGGCCACAGTGTCTCCTGTCCCAGCCTCCAGTATTTATGCTGCAGTAGTTTGTGTCGGGGGGCTAGGGTCAGTTTGTTATATCTGGAGTACTTCTCCTGTCCTATTCGGTGTCCTGCGTGAATCTAAGTGTGCGTTCTCTAATTCTCTCCTTCTTTCTTTCTCTCTCTCTCGGAGGACCTGAGCCCTAGGACCATGCCCCAGGACTACCTGACATGATGACTCCTTGCTGTCCCCAGTCCACCTGGCCATGCTGCTGCTCCAGTTTCAACTGACCTGAGCCCTAGGACCATGCCCCAGGACTACCTGACATGATGATAATATATAATAATAATATATGCCATTTAGCAGACGCTTTTATCCAAAGCGACTTACAGTCATGTGTGCATACATTCTACGTATGGGTGGTCCCGGGGATCAAACCCACTACCCTGGCGTTACAAGCGCCATGCTCTACCAACTGAGCTACAGAAGGACCATGACTCCTTGCTGTCCCCAGTCCACCTGGCCATGCTGCTGCTCCAGTTTCAACTGTTCTGCCTTACTATTATTCGACCATGCTGGTCATTTATGAACATTTGAACATCTTGGCCATGTTATGTTATAATCTCCACCCGGCACAGCCAGAAGAGGACGGGCCACCCCACATATGCTCTCTCTAATTCTCTCTTTCTTTCTCTCTCTCGGAGGACCTGAGCCCTAGGACCGTGCCCCAGGACTACCTGACATGATGACTCCTTGCTGTCCCCGGTCCACCTGACTGTGCTGCTGCTCCAGTTTCAACTGTTCTGCCTTGTTATTATTCGACCATGCTGGTCATTTATGAACATTTGAACATCTTGGCCATGTTCTGTTATAATCTCCACCCGACACAGTCAGAAGAGGACTGGCCACCCCACATAGCCTGGTTCCTCTCTAGGTTTCTTCCTAGGTTTTGGCCTTTCTAGGGAGTTTTTCCTAGCCACCGTGCTTCTACACCTGCATTGCTTGCTGTTTGGGGTTTTAGGCTGGGTTTCAGTACAGCACTTTGAGATATCAGCTGATGTACGAAGGGCTATATAAATAAATTTGATTTGATTTGATACCTAGTCAGTTGGAAAGGGAAGGGGAAGGGGATACCTAGTCAGTTGGAAGGGGAAAGGGGGATACCTAGTAAGTTGGAAAGGGAGAGGGGGATACCTTGTCAGTTGTAAAGGGAAAGGGGGATACCTAGTCAGTTGTAAAGGGAAAGGGAAAGGGGGATACCTAGTCAGTTGTAAAGGGAAAAGGGGATATCTAGTCAGTTGGAATGGGAAAGGGGGATACCTAGTCAGTTGGAAAGGGAAAGGGAAAGGGGGATACCTAGTCAGTTGTAAAGGGAAAGGGGGATACCTAGTCAGTTGTAAAGGGAAAGGGAAAGGGGGATACCTAGTCAGTTGGAATGGGAAAGGGGGATACCTAGTCAGTTGGAAAGGGAAAGGGAAAGGGGGATACCTAGTCAGTTGTAAAGGGAAAAGGGATATCTAGTCAGTTGGAAAGGGAAAGGGGGATACCTAGTCAGTTGTAAAGGGAAAGGGAAAGGGGGATACCTAGTCAGTTGGAAAGGGAAAGGGAAAGGGGGATACCTAGTCAGTTGTAAAGGGAAAAGGGGATATCTAGTCAGTTGGAAAGGGAAAGGGGGATACCTAGTCAGTTGTAAAGGAAAGGGGATACTTAGTCAGTTGTAAAGGGAAAGGGAAAGGGGATACCTAGTCAGTTGTAAAGGGAGAGGGGGATACCTAGTCAGTTGTAAAGGGAAAGGGGGATACCTAGTCAGTTGTAAAGGGAAAGGGGGATACCTAGTCAGTTGTAAAGGGAAAGGGAAAGGGGGATACCTAGTCAGTTGTAAAGGGAAAGGGGGATACCTAGTCAGTTGTAAAGGGAAAGGGAAAGGGGGATACCTAGTCAGTTGTAAAGGGAAAAGGGGATATCTAGTCAGTTGTAAAGGGAAAGTGAAAGGGGGATACCTAGTCAGTTGTAAAGGCAAAGGGAAAGGGGGATACCTAGTCAGTTGTAAAGGGAAAAGGGGATATCTAGTCAGTTGGAAAGGGAAAGGGCGTACCTAGTCAGTTGGAATGGGAAAGGGGGATACCTAGTCAGTTGGAAAGGGAAGGGGAAGGGGATACCTAGTCACTTGGAAAGGGAAAGGGGGATACCTAGTCAGTTGGAAAGGGAAGGGGAAGGGGATACCTAGTCAGTTGGAAAGGGAAAGGGAAAGGGGGATACCTTGTCAGTTGGAATGGGAAAGGGGGATACCTAGTCAGTTGGAAAGGGAAAGGGAAAGGGGGATACCTAGTCAGTTAAAGGGAAAGGGGGATACCTGGTCAGTTGGAAAGGGAAAGGAAAGGGGATACCTTGTCAGTTGGAATGGGAAAGGGGGTACCTAGTCAGTTGGAAAGGGAAAGGAAAGGGGATACCTTGTCAGTTGGAATGGGAAAGGGAAAGGGGGATACCTTGCCAGTTGGAATGGGAAAGGGGGATACCTAGTCAGTTGGAAAGGGAAAGGGGATACCTAGTCAGTTGGAAAGGGAAAGGAAAGGGGGATACCTTGTCAGTTGGAATGGGAAAGAGGGATACCTAGTCAGTTGGAAAGGGAAAGGGGATACCTAGTCAGTTGGAAAGGGAAAGGGGGATACCTAGTCAGTTGTAAAGGGAAAGGGGGATGCCTAGTCAGTTGTAAAGGGGAAGGAGGATACCTAGTCAGTTGTAAAGGGAAAGGGGATACCTAGTCAGTTGTAAAGGGGAAGGGGGATACCTAGTCAGTTGGAAAGGAAAGGGGATACCTTGTCAGTTGGAAAGGGGAAGGGGAATACCTAGTCAGTTGTAAAGGGAAGGGGAATACCTAGTCAGTTGTAAAGGGAAAGGGGATACCAAGTCAGTTGTAAAGGGAAAGGGGATACCTAGTCAGTTGTAAAGGGAAAGGGGGTGCCTAGTCAGTTGTAAAGGGGAAGGAGAATGCCAAGTCAGTTGGAAGGGGGATACCTAGTCAGTTGGAATGGGAAAGGGGATATCTAGTCAGTTGTAAAGGGAAAGGGGGATACCAAGTCAGTTGTAAAGGGAGAGGGGGATACCTAGTCAGTTGTAAAGGGAAAGGGGGATACCAAGTCAGTTGTAAAGGGGAAGGAGAATACCAAGTCAGTTGTAAAGTGGAAGGGGAATACCTAGTCAGTTGTAAAGGGGAAGGAATACCTAGTCAGTTGTAAAGGGAAAGGGGGATACCAAGTCAGTTGTAAAGGGGAAGGAGAATACCAAGTCAGTTGTAAAGGGGAAGGGGAATACCTAGTCAGTTGTAAAGGGGAAGGGGAAAGGAGGATACCTAGTCAGTTGTAAAGGGGAAGGGGGATACCTAGTCAGTTGTAAAGGGGAAGGGGGATACCTAGTCAGTTGTAAAGGGAAAGGGGATACCTCGTCAGTTGTAAAGGGAAGGGGGATACCTAGTCAGTTGTAAAGGGAAAGGGGGATACCTAGTCAGTTGTAAAGGGAGAGGGGATACCTAGTCAGTTGTACAGGGAAAGGGGGATACCTAGTCAGTTGTAAAGGGGAAGGGGGATACCTAGTCAGTTGTAAAGGGAAAGGGGGATACCTCGTCAGTTGTAAAGGGAAGGGGATACCTAGTCAGTTGTAAAGGGAAAGGGGATACCTAGTCAGTTGTAAAGGAAAGGGGGATACCTAGTCAGTTGTAAAGGGAAAGGGGGATATCTAGTCAGTTGTAAAGGGTAAGGGGGATACCTAGTCAGTTGTAAAGGGGAAGGGGAAAGGGGGATACCTAGTCAGTTGTAAAGGGAAAGGGGGATATCTAGTCAGTTGTAAAGGGGAAGGGGGATACCTAGTCAGTTGTAAAGGGGAAGGGGAAAGGGGGATACCTAGTCAGTTGTAAAGGGAAGGGAAAGGAGGATACCTAGTCAGTTGTAAAGGGGAAGGGGGATACCTAGTCAGTTGTAAAGGGGAAGGGGGATACCTAGTCAGTTGTAAAGGGAAAGGGGGATACCTCGTCAGTTGTAAAGGGGAAGGGGGATACCTAGTCAGTTGTAAAGGGAAAGGGGGATACCTAGTCAGTTGTAAAGGGAGAGGGGGATACCTAGTCAGTTGTACAGGGAAAGGGGGATACCTAGTCAGTTGTAAAGGGGAAGGGGGATACCTAGTCAGTTGTAAAGGGAAAGGGGGATACCTCGTCAGTTGTAAAGGGGAAGGGGGATACCTAGTCAGTTGTAAAGGGAAAGGGGGATACCTAGTCAGTTGTAAAGGGAAAGGGGGATACCTAGTCAGTTGTAAAGGGAAAGGGGGATATCTAGTCAGTTGTAAAGGGGAAGGGGGATACCTAGTCAGTTGTAAAGGGGAAGGGGAAAGGGGGATACCTAGTCAGTTGTAAAGGGAAAGGGGGATACCTAGTCAGTTGTAAAGGGGAAGGGGAAAGGAGGATACCTAGTCAGTTGGAAAGGGAAAGGGGGATACCTAGTCAGTTGGAAAGGGGAAGGGGAAGGGGATACCTAGTCATTTGGAAAGGGGAAGGGGGATACCTAGTCAGTTGTAAAGGGAAAGGGAAAGGGGGATACCTAGTCAGTTGTAAAGGGAGAGGGGGATACCTAGTCAGTTGTAAAGGGAAAGGGGGATACCTAGTCAGTTGTAAAGGGAAAGGGGGATACCTAGTCAGTTGTAAAGGGAAAGGGAAAGGGGGATACCTAGTCAGTTGTAAAGGGAAAGGGGGATACCTAGTCAGTTGTAAAGGGAAAGGGAAAGGGGGATACCTAGTCAGTTGTAAAGGGAAAAGGGGATATCTAGTCAGTTGTAAAGGGAAAGTGAAAGGGGGATACCTAGTCAGTTGTAAAGGCAAAGGGAAAGGGGGATACCTAGTCAGTTGTAAAGGGAAAAGGGGATATCTAGTCAGTTGGAAAGGGAAAGGGCGTACCTAGTCAGTTGGAATGGGAAAGGGGGATACCTAGTCAGTTGGAAAGGGAAGGGGAAGGGGATACCTAGTCAGTTGGAAAGGGAAAGGGGGATACCTAGTCAGTTGGAAAGGGAAGGGGAAGGGGATACCTAGTCAGTTGGAAAGGGAAAGGGAAAGGGGGATACCTTGTCAGTTGGAATGGGAAAGGGGGATACCTAGTCAGTTGGAAAGGGAAAGGGAAAGGGGGATACCTAGTCAGTTGGAAAGGGAAAGGGAAAGGGGATACCTAGTCAGTTAAAGGGAAAGGGGGATACCTGGTCAGTTGGAAAGGGAAAGGGAAAGGGGGATACCTTGTCAGTTGGAATGGGAAAGGGGGGTACCTAGTCAGTTGGAAAGGGAAAGGGAAAGGGGGATACCTTGTCAGTTGGAATGGGAAAGGGGGATACCTAGTCAGTTGGAAAGGGAAAGGGAAAGGGGGATACCTTGTCAGTTGGAATGGGAAAGAGGGATACCTAGTCAGTTGGAAAGGGAAAGGGGGATACCTAGTCAGTTGGAAAGGGAAAGGGGGATACCTAGTCAGTTGTAAAGGGAAAGGGGGATGCCTAGTCAGTTGTAAAGGGAAAGGGGGATACCTTGCCAGTTGGAATGGGAAAGGGGATACCTAGTCAGTTGGAAAGGGAAAGGGGATACCTAGTCAGTTGGAAAGGGAAAGGGAAAGGGGGATACCTTGTCAGTTGGAATGGGAAAGAGGGATACCTAGTCAGTTGGAAAGGGAAAGGGGGATACCTAGTCAGTTGGAAAGGGAAAGGGGGATACCTAGTCAGTTGTAAAGGGAAAGGGGGATGCCTAGTCAGTTGTAAAGGGGAAGGAGGATACCTAGTCAGTTGTAAAGGGAAAGGGGGATACCTAGTCAGTTGTAAAGGGGAAGGGGGATACCTAGTCAGTTGGAAAGGGAAAGGGGGATACCTTGTCAGTTGGAAAGGGGAAGGGGAATACCTAGTCAGTTGTAAAGGGGAAGGGGAATACCTAGTCAGTTGTAAAGGGAAAGGGGGATACCAAGTCAGTTGTAAAGGGAAAGGGGGATACCTAGTCAGTTGTAAAGGGAAAGGGGGATATCTAGTCAGTTGTAAAGGGAGAGGGGGGTGCCTAGTCAGTTGTAAAGGGGAAGGAGAATGCCAAGTCAGTTGGAAGGGGGATACCTAGTCAGTTGGAATGGGAAAGGGGGATATCTAGTCAGTTGTAAAGGGAAAGGGGGATACCAAGTCAGTTGTAAAGGGAGAGGGGGATACCTAGTCAGTTGTAAAGGGAAAGGGGGATACCAAGTCAGTTGTAAAGGGGAAGGAGAATACCAAGTCAGTTGTAAAGTGGAAGGGGAATACCTAGTCAGTTGTAAAGGGGAAGGGGAATACCTAGTCAGTTGTAAAGGGAAAGGGGATACCAAGTCAGTTGTAAAGGGGAAGGAGAATACCAAGTCAGTTGTAAAGGGGAAGGGGAATACCTAGTCAGTTGTAAAGGGAAGGGGAAAGGAGGATACCTAGTCAGTTGTAAAGGGGAAGGGGATACCTAGTCAGTTGTAAAGGGGAAGGGGATACCTAGTCAGTTGTAAAGGGAAAGGGGATACCTCGTCAGTTGTAAAGGGAAGGGGGATACCTAGTCAGTTGTAAAGGGAAAGGGGGATACCTAGTCAGTTGTAAAGGGAGAGGGGGATACCTAGTCAGTTGTACAGGGAAAGGGGGATACCTAGTCAGTTGTAAAGGGGAAGGGGGATACCTAGTCAGTTGTAAAGGGAAAGGGGGATACCTCGTCAGTTGTAAAGGGAAGGGGGATACCTAGTCAGTTGTAAAGGGAAAGGGGGATACCTAGTCAGTTGTAAAGGGAAAGGGGGATACCTAGTCAGTTGTAAAGGGAAAGGGGGATATCTAGTCAGTTGTAAAGGGTAAGGGGGATACCTAGTCAGTTGTAAAGGGGAAGGGGAAAGGGGGATACCTAGTCAGTTGTAAAGGGAAAGGGGATATCTAGTCAGTTGTAAAGGGGAAGGGGGATACCTAGTCAGTTGTAAAGGGGAAGGGGAAAGGGGGATACCTAGTCAGTTGTAAAGGGGAAGGGGAAAGGAGGATACCTAGTCAGTTGTAAAGGGGAAGGGGGATACCTAGTCAGTTGTAAAGGGGAAGGGGGATACCTAGTCAGTTGTAAAGGGAAAGGGGATACCTCGTCAGTTGTAAAGGGGAAGGGGGATACCTAGTCAGTTGTAAAGGGAAAGGGGGATACCTAGTCAGTTGTAAAGGGAGAGGGGGATACCTAGTCAGTTGTACAGGGAAAGGGGGATACCTAGTCAGTTGTAAAGGGAAGGGGGATACCTAGTCAGTTGTAAAGGGAAAGGGGAAGGGTAAAAAGGGGATACCTAGTCAGTTGTAAAGGGAAGGGGGATACCTAGTCAGTTGTAAAGGGAAAGGGGGATACCTAGTCAGTGTAAAGGGAAAGGGGATCTAGTCAGTTGTAAAGGGGAAGGGGATACCTAGTCAGTTGTAAAGGGAAGGGGAAAGGGGATACCTAGTCATTTGGAAAGGGGAAGGGGAAAGGGGATACCTAGTCAGTTGGAAAGGAAAGGGGGTTCAGGAAAGGGAAAGGGGATACCTAGTCAGTTGGAAAGGGAAAGGGAAAGGGGGATACCTAGCCAGTTGGAAAGGGGAAGGGGAAGGGGGATACCTAGTCAGTTGTAAAGGGAAAGGGAAAGGGGGATACCTAGCCAGTTGGAAAGGGGAAGGGGAAGGGGGATACCTAGTCAGTTGTAAAGGGAAAGGGGGATACCTAGTCAGTTGTAAAGGGAAAGGGGGATACCTAGCCAGTTGGAAAGGGGAAGGGAAAGGGTGATATCTAGTCAGTTGGAAAGGGGAAGGGGGATACCTAGTCAGTTGTAAAGGGAAAGGGGAAAGGAGGATACCTAGTCAGTTGTAAAGGGAAAGGGGGATACCTAGTCAGTCGTACAACTGAATACCTTTACTGAAATGTGTCTTCCACATGTGTCTTCCACACACGGACTGATCCGTTTCATGGTCATATCAGGTTTCATATATAATCATTTTAATTTAATGCCATTAATTTTAATGCCATTTTAACGCCATTTTACCTGCTGTTTGTTGTGCTAGCTGATTAGCCTCGCCTACTGTTTTTAGCTAGCTTTCCCAATTCAACACCTGTGATTACTGTATGCCTCGCTGTATGTCTCTCCCAAATGTCAATATGCCTTGTATACTGTTGTTCAGGTTAGTTATCATTGTTTTAGTTCACAATGGAGCCCCTAGATCCACTCTGCATACCCCTGTCACCTCCTTTGTCCCACCCCCCACACATGCGGTGACCTCACCCATTACAACCAGCATGTCCAGAGATACAACCTCTCTCATCATCACCCAGTGCCTGGGCTTACCTCCGCTGTACCCGCACCCCACCATACCCCTGTCTGCGCATTATGCCCTGAATATATTCTACCATGCCCAGAAACCTGCTCCTCTTATCCTCTGCCCCCAACGCTCTAGGCGACCAGTTTTGATAGCCTTTAGCCGCACCCTCATACTACTCCTTCTCTGTTCCGCGGGTGATGTGGAGGTAAACCCAGGCCCTGCATGCCCCCAGGTACCCTCATTTGTTGACTTCTGTGATCGAAAAAGTCTTGGTTTTATGCATGTCAACATCAGAAGCCTCCTCCCTAAGTTTGTTTTACTCACTGCTTTAGCACACTCTGCTAACCCTGATGTCCTTGCCGTGTCTGAATCCTGGCTCAGGAAGGCCACCAAAAATTCAGAGATTTCCATACCCAACTATAACATCTTCCGTCAAGATAGAACTGCCAAAGGGGGCGGAGTCGCAGTCTACTGCAGAGATAGCCTGCAAAGTAATGTCATACTTTCCAGGTCCATACCCAAACAGTTTGAACTACTAATTTTGAAAATTACTCTCTCCAGAAACAAGTCTATCACTGTTGCCGCCTGCTACCGACCCCCGTCAGCTCCCAGCTGCGCCCTGGACACCATTTGTGAATTGATCGCCCCCATCTAGCTTCAGAGTTTGTTCTGTTAGGTGACCTAAACTGGGATATGCTTAACACCCCGGCAGTCCTACAATCTAAGCTAGATGCCCTCAATCTCACTCAAATCATCAAGGAACCCACCAGGTACAACCCTAACTCTGTAAACAAGGGCACCCTCATAGACGTCATCCTGACCAACTGGCCCTCCAAATATACCTCCGCTGTCTTCAACCAGGATCTCAGCGATCACTGCCTCATCGCCTGTATCCGCCACGGAGCCGCAGTCAAACGACCACCCCTCATCACTGTCAAACGCTCCCTAAAACACTTCTGTGAGCAGGCCTTTCTAATCGACCTGGCCCGTGTATCCTGGAAGGACATTGACCTCATCCCGTCAGTTGAGGATGCCTGGTCATTCTTTAAAAGTAACTTCCTCACCATTTTAGATAAGCATGCTCCGTTCAAAAAATGCAGAACCAAGAACAGATACAGCCCTTGGTTCACTCCAGACCTGACTGCCCTCGACCAGCACAAAAACATCCTGTGGCGGACTGCAATAGCATCGAATAGCCCCGTGATATGCAACTGTTCAGGGAAGTCAGGAACCAATACACGCAGTCAGTCAGGAAAGCTAAGGCCAGCTTCTTCAGGCAGAAGTTTGCATCCTGTAGCTCCAACTCCAAAAAGTTCTGGGACACTGTGAAGTCCATGGAGAACAAGAGCACCTCCTCCCAGCTGCCCACTGCACTGAGGCTAGGAAACACGGTCTCCACCGATAAATCCATGATTATCGAAAACTTCAATAAGCACTTCTCAACGGCTGGCCATGCCTTCCGCCTGGCTACTCCAACCTCGGCCAACAGCTCCGCCCCCCGTAGTTCCTCACCCAAGCCTCTCCAGGTTCTCCTTTACCCAGATCCAGATAGCAGATGTTCTGAAAGAGCTGCAAAACCTGGACCCGTACAAATCAGCTGGGCTTGACAATCTGGACCCGCTATTTCTGAAACTATCTGCCGCCATTGTCGCAACCCCTATTACCAGCCTGTTCAACCTCTCTTTCATATCGTCTGAGATCCCCAAGGATTGAAAGCTGCCGCAGTCATCCCCCTCTTCAAAGGGGGAGACACCCTGGACCCAAACTGCTATAGACCTATATCCATCCTGCCCTGCCTATCTAAGGTCTTCGAAAGCCAAGTCAACAAACAGGTCACTGACCATCTCGAATCCCACCGTACCTTCTCCGCTGTGCAATCTGGTTTCCGAGCCGGTCACGGGTGCACCTCAGCCACACTCAAGGTACTAAATGATATCATAACCGCCATCGATAAAAGACAGTACTGTGCAGCCGTCTTCATCGACCTCGCCAAGGCTTTCGACTCTGTCAATCACCAAATTCTTATCGGCAGACTCAACAGCCTCGGTTTTTCGGATGACTGCCTTGCCTGGTTCACCAATTACTTTGCAGACAGAGTTCAGTGTGTCAAATCAGAGGGCATGCTGTCCGGTCCTCTGGCAGTCTCTATGGGGTGCCACAGGGTTCAATTCTCGGGCCGACTCTTTTCTCTGTATATATCAATGATGTTGCTCTTGCTGCGGGCGATTCCCTGATCCACCTCTACGCAGACGACACCATTCTATATACTTTCGGCCCGTCATTGGACACTGTGCTATCCAACCTCCAAACGAGCTTCAATGCCATACAGCACTCCTTCCGTGGCCTCCAACTGCTCTTAAACGCGAGTAAAACCAAATGCATGCTTTTCAACCGATCGCTGCCTGCACCCGCATGCCCGACTAGCATCACCACCCTGGATGGTTCCAACCTTGAATATGTGGACATCTATAAGTACCTAGGTGTCTGGCTAGACTGCAAACTCTCCTTCCAGACTCACATCAAACATCTCCAATCAAAAATCAAATCCAGAGTCGGCTTTCTATTCCGCAACAAAGCCTCCTTCACTCACGCTGCCAAGCTTACCCTAGTAAAACTGACTATCTTACCGATCCTCGACTTCGGTGATGTCATCTACAAAATGGCTTCCAACACTCTACTCAGCAAACTGGATGCAGTCTACCGCCATCCGTTTTGTCACTAAAGCACCTTATACCACCCACCACTGCGACTTGTATGCTCTAGTCGGCTGGCCCTCACTACATATTCGTCGCCAGACCCACTGGCTCCAGGTCATCTACAAGTCCATGCTAGGTAAAGCTCCGCCTTATCTCAGTTCACTGGTCACGATGGCAACACCCATCCGTAGCACGCGCTCCAGCAGGTGTATCTCACTGATCATCCCTAAAGCCAACACCTCATTTGGCCGCCTTTCGTTCCAGTACTCTGCTGCCTGTGACTGGAACGAATTGCAAAAATCGCTGAAGTTGGAGACTTTTATCTCCCTCTCCAACTTCAAACATCAGCTATCCGAGCAGCTAACCGATCGCTGCAGCTGTACATAGTCTATAGGTAAATAGCTCACCCTTTTTCACCTACCTCATTCCCATACTGTTTTTATACTGTTTTTATTTATTTACTTTTCTGCTCTTTTGCACACCAATATCTCTACCTGTACATGCCCATCTGATCATTTATCACTCCAGTGTTAATCTGCAAAATTGTATTATTCGCCTACCTCCTCATGCCTTTTGCACACATTGTATATAGACTGCCCATTTTTTTCTACTGTGTTATTGACTTGCTAATTGTTTACTCCATGTGTAACTCTGTGTTGTCTGTTCACACTGCTATGCTTTATCTTGGCCAGGTCGCAGTTGCAAATGAGAACTTGTTCTCAACTAGCCTACCTGGTTAAATAAAGGTGAAATAAAAAAATAAAAATAAATTTTTTTCTCTATTCTCTATTCTAAATCTACGTCGTTTTAGAGAATTTGACAGTACGTCCAATCGGCCTAACAACCCTAACCGTATGGCGTTGTCGGTGAGCAGGCCTCGTGTCGCAAGGATCTGAACACAATTCCTGGAAGCTGAAAATGTGCCAGTTTTTCCATGGCCTGCGTACTCACCAGACATGTCACCCATTGAGAATGTTTGGAATGCTCTGCATCGACATGGAGGACGGCGTGTTCCAGTTCCCGACAATATTCAGCAACTTCGCACATCCATTGAAGAGGAGTTGGGACAACATTCTACAGGCCACGAACAACAGCTGGATCAACTCCATGTGAAGGAGATGTGTCGCGCTGCATGAGGCAAATGTTGCTGACACCCGATACTGATTGGTTTTCTGATCCACACCACTACTTTTTCTTTTAAGGTATCTGTGACCAACAGATGCTTATCTGTATTCCCAGTCATGTGAAATCCATAGATTAGGTCCTAATGAATGTATTTCAATTAACTGATTTCCTTATATGAACTATAACTGTAAAATCTTTGATTTGTTTCATGTTGCTTATATATTTTTGTTCAGTATATGTTTTGATTTCTAAGATATTCTAAGGTTTGTATCATTCACAACTGAAGTTGCCCAATAACTCTAAATCTAGCGTGTAGAACCCATTTCAAATGATCACTTTTACGCTCAACATAGCCACTTCATATACGCACTCTCTCCGGAATGGGAAAATATTTTTTATATTTTACTATTTTAGTTCAATTATGTTCTTCTCACTATAAAATCATATGATATAAAATAATGGCACAGGACTTAGTCATATCTTGTTGCCAAATGAACTAGTTACAGCCTAAGGCATTGAGCATAACCAGATAACATACAGTAGGCCAATTCATATTCTGTTCATCTGAAATACATTTTCTTCATAATGTTTCTTTAGACCTAAAATACATCATGGCGAAGCTAAACATGTTTATGCTAATTAATGGTTAATTACTGTGAGACCGGCAGCCTTTTGCGTGAGAATAACTGTCTGACAAAATGTCATGACCGCTGCAGCCCTAGTTATATCCTCTGGTGTATGGCTCAGATGGCAGCAGACCTGCCAACAAAGCAAAGCTTGCTGAAATCTGTAAAGCCACAGATCCGGTATTGGACAGCATATTCTCTTGACCTTATTAGTTGACCACAAGGTTCTCAAAAAAAGATTTGCAAAGCTTGCTGAAATCTGTAAAGCCACAGATCCGGTATTGGACAGCATATTCTCTTGACCTTATTAGTTGACCACAAGGTTCTCAAAAAAATATTTGCAAAGCTTGCTGAAATCTGTAAAGCCACAGATCCGGTATTGGACAGCATATTCTCTTGACCTTATTAGTTGACCACAAGGTTCTCAAAAAAAGATTTGCAAAGCTGCTGAAAAACGCACCAGCTGCCCATTGGATACAAGTGTTTATCCTTGTAAATGTATGACATTAATATTACATTTAGCCCTCCATTGACTTCACACTGCACGCTGAAAGGTTAGGACCTCAAAATCTATACTGTGGACCACAGAGAGATCTTGTGCAGGCCAGCACATTATTTTGACCTTATTAGTCGACCAGGATGTCCTGGCATTGCTGACATTGGCCCCTGTAATAGATCTGCAGCCAGATATGTGACCTGGAAAATAAGCAGAGCTCGTCTGTTGAGTGGATCCATGCCAGAGCATGTGACATTAATTATCATTTTCACATTTAGTTTTAGATTTTAACTGGCTGTTAGCTGTATTGGTATCGTGTAACAAATCCTGACATGAGCCAAGGCATTGGATGTCAGACAAACTCCTGTCTGTGGTGATAAAACTATTTGGCTAGCACAGACGGAGTCATTTAAAGCACTCTTAAATGTATTGGATCAAGTGTTACTGTCCGATCCTCCACCCAAGTCCCTGACAAAATACTTCAAATATATGCAATGACAGTTTTATAGTGACAGTTTACTCAACTGCTTAATGACATCTGGCAGCTATCAGTAGTTATACCAGCCCTCACTCTGAACAAAACATTTTTGATCTACAGTCTCTGACAACTTGCTGTTTTCTGATTTGTTATTAAGTGTCTTTGTGTCATAGAATTTTACGAATATTAGATGAGTATGTCAGGATTAGGCATTGCTAGTTACTACTGTAATGACCTAGCAAATTACTCTCAATGAAAAGAGGTATTCAACTTGCTAAATTACAAAAAGGCATCATATAATTTGCTGACTAGAGACACACTCTACAGCTAAGAATGAAGCAAAATTAAGAAAAGAAAGGGTTAGTGATTGGCGAGGTTGTATTTTACCAATATGGAGGAAAGGTCTAGGGTTAGTGATTGGGTAGGTAGATTTTTTTCAAAATGGAAGAAAGGGTTAGTGATTGGGGAGGTTGTACAAAAGAGGGGTTCTTATTCTTTATGGAAATCAGATATAATGTCCATGCCACTATAAAAGATCATCATGCGATCATTTAATAAGATCAGCTGGGACATCTTATATGAATGTCTAAAATACAGTACTTTAACTTTGGCGGGTCCCTCATAAAATTGTGAAAGGTACTGTGTTATACCAGGTCTCTGCAACAAAATCATAAACAATGGACGCAAGTCAGACAGTTTGAAATGATCAAGAGCAGTGAGACAGGGTGGTTTTAGTCGTCTCTCAATTCCTCAGTTCCTTCACCAGACAAAAAGACAACTAAATAACTCATTGTTCATCCTGATCAGACGGGTTTTACCAGGTATTGTTCATCCTGATCAGACAGGTTTTTTACATGGACGATACATTGGAGATCATATACGACAACTACTAGAAATGATAGAACATCATGAAACACATAAGAAGCCAGGAATGGTATTTATAGCAAAAAGCATTTGATAAAGTAAGACTGGATTTGATTTATAAATACCTAGATTTTTTTTCAATTTCGGTAATTCTCTTATAAAATGGGTAAAAATAATGTATTTATGGAAAAAAAGGCCCTGATTAACTCCTTAGTCATATCTTAGTTTACTCACTTAAGGCCCTGATTAACTCCTTAGTCATATCTTAGTTTACTCACGTACTTATGGCACTGCCTACTCCTGATGATTCTTTTTTCAAATCCTATGAGCCAAAAATAAACCAGACAAAATAAAACATGCCTATCTATGTAATGAATATGAACTGGGTGGGTTAAGATTATTAAATATAAAAGCACTAAACCTCTCTCTAAAAGCTTCACTCATTCAAAAGTTTTATTTGAACCCTAAATGGTTCTCAAGTAGATTAATAAGAAAAGCTCATCCATTCTTTAAAAATGGCCTTTTTGCCTTTGTGCAGAGTGTCACGTCTCATTTTAGATTAATTGAAAATTATACTTTTTTCAAAGTATCTCTCCTTTTTCAAACAAGCATAGCAGAGCTGGTTACAATTTCAATTTCATCCCCCTCAAAAGATAGAACAAATATTACAACAAATATTATGGCTGAACTCAACTGGGCTGGTTGATAAAATACCTGTATTTAGGGGAAAGATGTTGTCCTCTTCTGACTGTGCCGGGTGGAGATTATAAGAGTACATGGCCATTAAAGAACGATCTGGCCTTAATGGCCATGTACTCTTATAATCTCCACCCGGCACAGTCAGAAGAGGACTGGCCACCCCTCAGAGCTGGCCTTAATATGTTCAACTGTTCATTGATGACCAGCAGGGTCAAATAATAATCACAGTGGTTGTAGAGGGTGCAACAGGCCAGCACCTCAGGAGTAAATGTCAGTTGGCTTTTCATAGCCTGAACATTCAGAGGTTGAGACAGCAGGTGCAGTAGAGGGAGACAGAGAGGGAGAGTAGAAAACAGCAGGTCCCGGGACCTGGAAGGGCATCTAGGAATCTTTGGGTTGTCTGAGAATTTATAGTGCAGCTTTTGATAATCCTTGGTTGAGGTCTGAGCAGATTATTTTCTGTGATTGCAAACGTAATAAGATGGTGGTCCGATAGAACAGGATTACTAGAAAACTAAACTAGATCCAGGGTGTGACTGTGGCAAATGCGTAGGTTCGGAGACGAGTTGTACAAAACCGATTTAGCCAATGATGGCTTCGAAAGCCTTTTGGAGAGGGTCTGTGGACTTTTCATATGACTATTGAAATATTTTAGTAAAATTAACCACAATAACCACAGTTAATCTAGTTAGATAACCATAGTTAATCTAGTTAGTTAACCATAGTTAATCTAGTTAAATAACCACAGTCAATCTAGTTAAATAACCACAGTTAATCTAGTTAAATAACCACAGTTAATCTAGTTAGATAACCACAGTTAATCTAGTTAGATAACCATTAAATAACCATAGTTAATCTAGTTAGATAACCATAGTTAATCTAGTTAGATAACCATAGTTAATCTAGTTAGATAACCACAGTTAATCTAGTTAAATAACCACAGCCACTCCATAATAAATAACCACAGTTAATCTAGTTAGATAACCACAGCCACTCCATAATAAATAACCACAGTTAATCTAGTTAGATAACCGCAGCCACTCCATAATAAATAACCACAGTTAATCTAGTTAAATAACCACAGTTAATCTAGTTAAATAACCACAGTTAATCTAGTTAGATAACCATAGTTAATCTAGTTAGATAACCATAGTTAATCTAGTTAGATAACCATAGTTAATCTAGTTAGATAACCATAGTTAATCTAGTTAGATAACCATAGTTAATCTAGTTAGATAACCATAGTTAATCTAGTTAGATAACCATAGTTAATCTAGTTAGATAACCATAGTTAATCTAGTTAAATAACCATAGTTAATCTAGTTAAATAACCACAGTTAATCTAGTTAGATAACCATAGTTAATCTAGTTAAATAACCACAGTTAACCTAGTTAAATAACCACAGTTAATCTAGTTAAATAACCACAGTTAATCTAGTTAAATAACCACAGTTAACCTAGTTAAATAACCACAGTTAATCTAGTTAAATAACCACAGTTAACCTAGTTAAATAACCTCAGTTATTCTAGTTAAATAACCACAGTTAATCTAGTTAAATAACCACAGTTAACCTAGTTAAATAACCACAGTTAATCTAGTTAAATAACCACAGTTAATCTAGTTAAATAACCACAGTTAACCTAGTTAAATAACCACAGTTAATCTAGTTAAATAACCACAGTTAACCTAGTTAAATAACCACAGTTAATCTAGTTAAATAACCACAGTTAATCTAGTTAAATAACCACAGTTAATCTAGTTAAATAACCACAGTTAATCTAGTTAAATAACCACAGTTAATCTAGTTAAATAACCACAGTTAATCTAGTTAAATAACCACAGTTAATCTAGTTAAATAACCACAGTTAATCTAGTTAGATAACCATAGTTAATCTAGTTAAATAACCATAGTTAATCTAGTTAGATAACCATAGTTAATCTAGTTAAATAACCGCAGCCACTCCATAATAAATAACCATAGTTAACCTAGTTAGATAACCGCAGCCACTCCATAATAAATAACCACAGTTAATCTAGTTAGATAACCGCAGCCACTTCATAATAAATAACCACAGTTAATCTAGTTAGATAACCGCAGCCACTCCATAATAAATAACCACAGTTAATCTAGTCAAATAACCACAGTTAATCTAGTTAGATAACCACAGCCACTCCATAATAAATAACCACAGTTAATCTAGTCAAATAACCACAGTTAATCTAGTTAGATAACCACAGCCACTCCATAATAAATAACCACAGTTAATCTAGTTAGATAACCATAGCCACTCCGTAATAAATAACCACAGTTAATCTAGTTAGATAACCACAGCCACTCCATAATAAATAACCACAGTTAATCTAGTTAGATAACCACAGTTAATCTAGTTAGATAACCACAGCCACTCCATAATAAATAACCACAGTTAATCTAGTTAGATAACCGCAGCCACTCCATAATAAATAACCACAGTTAATCTAGTTAGATAACCACAGTTAATCTAGTTAGATAACCACAGCCACTCCATAATAAATAACCATAGTTAACCTAGTTAAATAACCACAGCCACTCGATAATAAATAACCATAGTTAACCTAGTTAAATAACCACAGCCACTCCATAATAAATAACCATAGTTAACCTAGTTAAATAACCATAGTTAACCGAGTCAAATAACCACAGCCACTCCATAATAAATAACCACAGTTAATCTAGTCAGATAACCACAGTTAATCTAGTTAGATAACCGCAGTTAATCTAGTTAGATAACCGCAGTTAATCTAGTTAGATAACCGCAGCCACTCCATAATAAATAACCACAGTTAATCTAGTTAGACAACCACAGTTAATCTAGTTAGATAACCGCAGCCACTCCATAATAAATAACCACAGTTAATCTAGTTAGATAACCGCAGCCACTCCATAATAAATAACCACAGTTAATCTAGTCAAATAACCACAGTTAATCTAGTTAGATAACCACAGCCACTCCATAATAAATAACCACAGTTAATCTAGTCAAATAACCACAGTTAATCTAGTTAGATAACCACAGCCACTCCATAATAAATAACCACAGTTAATCTAGTTAGATAACAACAGCCACTCCATAATAAATAACCACAGTTAATCTAGTTAGATAACCACAGCCACTCCATAATAAATAACCACAGTTAATCTAGTTAGATAACCACAGCCACTCCATAATAAATAACCATAGTTAATCTAGTTAGATAACCGCAGCCACTCCATAATAAATAACCACAGTTAATCTAGTTAGATAACCACAGCCACTCCATAATAAATAACCACAGTTAACCTAGTTAAATAACCACAGCCACTCCATAATAAATAACCACAGTTAATCTAGTTAGATAACCACAGCCACTCCATAATAAATAACCACAGTTAACCTAGTTAAATAACCACAGCCACTCCATAATAAATAACCACAGTTAATCTAGTTAGATAACCACAGCCACTCCATAATAAATAACCACAGTTAACCTAGTTAAATAACCACAGCCACTCCATAATAAATAACCATAGTTAATCTAGTTAGATAACCACAGCCACTCCATAATAAATAACCACAGTTAATCTAGTTAGATAACCACAGTTAACCGAGTCAAATAACCACAGCCACTCCATAATAAATAACCACAGTTAATCTAGTTAGATAACCACAGTTAATCTAGTTAGATAACCGCAGTTAATCTAGTTAGATAACCGCAGTTAATCTAGTTAGATAACCGCAGCCACTCCATAATAAATAACCACAGTTAATCTAGTTAGATAACCATAGTTAACCTAGTTAAATAACCGCAGCCACTCCATAATAAATAACCACAGTTAATCTAGTTAGATAACCGCAGCCACTCCATAATAAATAACCACAGTTAATCTAGTTAGATAACCGCAGCCACTCCATAATAAATAACCACAGTTAATCTAGTTAGATAACCGCAGCCACTCCATAATAAATAACCACAGTTAATCTAGTTAGATAACCACAGTTAATCTAGTTAGATAACCGCAGCCACTCCATAATAAATAACCACAGTTAATCTAGTTAGATAACCACAGCCACTCCATAATAAATATATATATATATATATGAACCTAGTTAAATAACCACAGTTAATCTAGTTAGATAACCGCAGCCACTCCATAATAAATAACCACAGTTAATCTAGTTAGATAACCACAGCCACTCCATAATAAATAAATATATATATATTAACCTAGTTAGATAACCGTAGCCACTCCATAATAAATAACCACAGTTAATCTAGTTAGATAACCACAGCCACTCCATAATAAATATATATATATATTAACCTAGTTAAATAACCACAGTTAATCTAGTTAGATAACCGCAGCCACTCCATAATAAATAACCACAGTTAACCTAGTTAAATAACCACAGCCACTCCATAATAAATAACCACAGTTAATCTAGTTAGATAACCACAGCCACTCCATAATAAATAACCACAGTTAATCTAGTTAGATAACCACAGCCACTCCATAATAAATAACCACAGTTAATCTAGTTAAATAACCACAGCCACTACATAATAAATAACCACAGTTAATCTAGTTAGATAACCGCAGCCACTCCATAATAAATAACCACAGTTAATCTAGTTAGATAACCGCAGCCACTCCATAATAAATAAATATATATATATTAACCTAGTTAAATAACCATAGTTAACCGAGTCAAATAACCACAGCCACTCCATAATAAATAACCATAGTTAACCTAGTTAAATAACCATAGTTAACCTAGTTAGATAACCGCAGCCACTCCATAATAAATAACCATAGTTAACCTAGTTAAATAACCATAGCCACTCCATAATAAATAACCATAGTTAACCTAGTTAAATAACCATAGTTAACCTAGTTAAATAACCACAGTTAACCTAGTTAGATAACCACAGCCACTCCATAATAAATAACCATAGTTAACCTAGTTAGATAACCACAGTTAACCTAGTCAAATAACCACAGCCACTCCATAATAAATAAATAAATATATATTAACCTAGTTAAATAACCACAGCCACTCCATAATAAATAACCATAGTTAACCTAGTTAAATAACCATAGTTAACCTAGTCAAATAACCATAGTTAACCTAGTTAAATAACCACAGCCACTCCATAATAAATAAATATATATATATTAACTTAGTTAAATAACCATAGTTAACCTAGTTAAATAACCACAGCCACTCCATAATAAATATATATATATATATTAACCTAGTTAAATAACCGCAGCCACTCCATAATAAATAAATATACATATATTAACCTAGTTAAATAACCACAGTTAATCTAGTTAGATAACCGCAGCCACTCCATAATAAATAACCACAGTTAACCTAGTTAAATAACCACAGCCACTCCATAATAAATAACCACAGTTAATCTAGTTAGATAACCACAGCCACTCCATAATAAATAACCACATTTAATCTAGTTAGATAACAACAGCCACTCCATAATAAATAACCACAGTTAATCTAGTTAGATAACCACAGACACTCCATAATAAATAACCATAGTTAACCTAGTTAAATAACCACAGCCACTCCATAATAAATAACCATAGTTAACCTAGTTAAATAACCACAGTTAATCTAGTTAGATAACCACAGCCACTCCATAATAAATATATATATATATATTAACCTAGTTAAATAACCACAGTTAATCTAGTTAGATAACCACAGCCACTCCATAATAAATAACCATAGTTAACCTAGTTAAATAACCACAGTTAATCTAGTTAGATAACCACAGCCACTCCATAATAAATAACCACAGTTAATCTAGTTAGATAACCACAGCCACTCCATAATAAATAACCACAGTTAATCTAGTTAGATAACCACAGTTAATCTAGTTAGATAACCACAGCCACTCCATAATAAATAACCACAGTTAATCTAGTTAGATAACCACAGCCACTCCATAATAAATAACCACAGTTAATCTAGTTAGATAACCGCAGCCACTCCATAATAAATAACCACAGTTAATCTAGTTAGATAACCACAGTTAATCTAGTTAGATAACCACAGCCACTCCATAATAAATAACCACAGTTAATCTAGTTAGATAACCGCAGCCACTCCATAATAAATAACCACAGTTAATCTAGTTAGATAACCGCAGCCACTCCATAATAAATAACCACAGTTAATCTAGTTAGATAACCACAGCCACTCCATAATAAATAACCACAGTTAACCTAGTTAAATAACCACAGCCACTCCATAATAAATAACCATAGTTAATCTAGTTAGATAACCACAGCCACTCCATAATAAATAACCACAGTTAATCTAGTTAGATAACCACAGTTAACCGAGTCA
This sequence comes from Oncorhynchus keta, assembly GCF_023373465.1. Lineage (NCBI taxonomy): Eukaryota > Metazoa > Chordata > Actinopteri > Salmoniformes > Salmonidae > Oncorhynchus > Oncorhynchus keta. The sequence continues at coordinate 50,423 of NW_026289989.1, forward strand.
AATAACCACAGCCACTCCATAATAAATAACCACAGTTAATCTAGTTAGATAACCACAGTTAATCTAGTTAGATAACCGCAGTTAATCTAGTTAGATAACCACAGTTAATCTAGTTAGATAACCGCAGCCACTCCATAATAAATAACCACAGTTAATCTAGTTAGATAACCACAGTTAATCTAGTTAGATAACCACAGCCACTCCATAATAAATAACCACAGTTAATCTAGTTAGATAACCGCAGCCACTCCATAATAAATAACCACAGTTAATCTAGTTAGATAACCACAGTTAATCTAGTTAGATAACCACAGCCACTCCATAATAAATAACCACAGTTAATCTAGTTAGATAACCACAGTTAATCTAGTTAGATAACCACAGCCACTCCATAATAAATAACCACAGTTAATCTAGTTAGATAACCACAGCCACTCCATAATAAATAACCACAGTTAATCTAGTTAGATAACCGCAGCCACTCCATAATAAATAACCACAGTTAATCTAGTTAGATAACCACAGCCACTCCATAATAAATAACCATAGTTAATCTAGTTAGATAACCACAGCCACTCCATAATAAATAACCACAGTTAATCTAGTTAAATAACCACAGCCACTCCATAATAAATAACCACAGTTAACCTAGTTAAATAACCACAGCCACTCCATAATAAATAACCACAGTTAACCTAGTTAGATAACCACAGCCACTCCATAATAAATAACCACAGTTAACCTAGTTAAATAACCACATAATAATAAATAACCACAGTTAATCTAGTTAGATAACCACAGCCACTCCATAATAAATAACCACAGTTAACCTAGTTAAATAACCACAGCCACTCCATAATAAATAACCATAGTTAATCTAGTTAGATAACCACAGCCACTCCATAATAAATAACCACAGTTAATCTAGTTAGATAACCACAGTTAACCGAGTCAAATAACCACAGCCACTCCATAATAAATAACCACAGTTAATCTAGTTAGATAACCACAGTTAATCTAGTTAGATAACCGCAGTTAATCTAGTTAGATAACCACAGTTAATCTAGTTAGATAACCGCAGCCACTCCATAATAAATAACCACAGTTAATCTAGTTAGATAACCACAGTTAATCTAGTTAGATAACCGCAGCCACTCCATAATAAATAACCACAGTTAATCTAGTTAGATAACCGCAGCCACTCCATAATAAATAACCACAGTTAATCTAGTTAGATAACCGCAGCCACTCCATAATAAATAACCACAGTTAATCTAGTTAGATAACCGCAGCCACTCCATAATAAATAACCACAGTTAATCTAGTTAGATAACCACAGCCACTCCATAATAAATAACCACAGTTAATCTAGTTAGATAACCGCAGCCACTCCATAATAAATAACCACAGTTAATCTAGTTAGATAACCACAGCCACTCCATAATAAATATATATATATATATATTAACCTAGTTAAATAACCACAGTTAATCTAGTTAGATAACCGCAGCCACTCCATAATAAATAACCACAGTTAATCTAGTTAGATAACCACAGCCACTCCATAATAAATAAATATATATATATTAACCTAGTTAGATAACCGCAGCCACTCCATAATAAATAACCACAGTTAATCTAGTTAGATAACCACAGCCACTCCATAATAAATATATATATATATTAACCTAGTTAAATAACCACAGTTAATCTAGTTAGATAACCGCAGCCACTCCATAATAAATAACCACAGTTAACCTAGTTAAATAACCACAGCCACTCCATAATAAATAACCACAGTTAATCTAGTTAGATAACCACAGCCACTCCATAATAAATAACCACAGTTAATCTAGTTAGATAACCACAGCCACTCCATAATAAATAACCACAGTTAATCTAGTTAGATAACCACAGCCACTCCATAATAAATAACCACAGTTAATCTAGTTAGATAACCACAGCCACTCCATAATAAATAACCACAGTTAATCTAGTTAGATAACCACAGCCACTCCATAATAAATAACCATAGTTAATCTAGTTAGATAACCGCAGCCACTCCATAATAAATAACCACAGTTAATCTAGTTAGATAACCACAGCCACTCCATAATAAATAACCACAGTTAACCTAGTTAAATAACCACAGCCACTCCATAATAAATAACCACAGTTAATCTAGTTAGATAACCACAGCCACTCCATAATAAATAACCACAGTTAACCTAGTTAAATAACCACAGCCACTCCATAATAAATAACCACAGTTAATCTAGTTAGATAACCACAGCCACTCCATAATAAATAACCACAGTTAACCTAGTTAAATAACCACAGCCACTCCATAATAAATAACCATAGTTAATCTAGTTAGATAACCACAGCCACTCCATAATAAATAACCACAGTTAATCTAGTTAGATAACCACAGTTAACCGAGTCAAATAACCACAGCCACTCCATAATAAATAACCACAGTTAATCTAGTTAAATAACCATAGTTAACCTAGTTAAATAACCACAGTTAACCTAGTTAGATAACCACAGTTAATCTAGTTAGATAACCGCAGCCACTCCATAATAAATAACCACAGTTAATCTAGTTAGATAACCATAGTTAACCTAGTTAAATAACCGCAGCCACTCCATAATAAATAACCACAGTTAATCTAGTTAGATAACCGCAGCCACTCCATAATAAATAACCACAGTTAATCTAGTTAGATAACCGCAGCCACTCCATAATAAATAACCACAGTTAATCTAGTTAGATAACCGCAGCCACTCCATAATAAATAACCACAGTTAATCTAGTTAGATAACCACAGCCACTCCATAATAAATAACCACAGTTAATCTAGTTAGATAACCGCAGCCACTCCATAATAAATAACCACAGTTAATCTAGTTAGATAACCACAGCCACTCCATAATAAATATATATATATATATATTAACCTAGTTAAATAACCACAGTTAATCTAGTTAGATAACCGCAGCCACTCCATAATAAATAACCACAGTTAATCTAGTTAGATAACCACAGCCACTCCATAATAAATAAATATATATATATTAACCTAGTTAGATAACCGCAGCCACTCCATAATAAATAACCACAGTTAATCTAGTTAGATAACCACAGCCACTCCATAATAAATATATATATATATTAACCTAGTTAAATAACCACAGTTAATCTAGTTAGATAACCGCAGCCACTCCATAATAAATAACCACAGTTAACCTAGTTAAATAACCACAGCCACTCCATAATAAATAACCACAGTTAATCTAGTTAGATAACCACAGCCACTCCATAATAAATAACCACAGTTAATCTAGTTAGATAACCACAGCCACTCCATAATAAATAACCACAGTTAATCTAGTTAGATAACCACAGCCACTCCATAATAAATAACCACAGTTAATCTAGTTAGATAACCACAGCCACTCCATAATAAATAACCACAGTTAATCTAGTTAGATAACCGCAGCCACTCCATAATAAATAAATATATATATATTAACCTAGTTAAATAACCATAGTTGACCGAGTCAAATAACCACAGCCACTCCATAATAAATAACCATAGTTAACCTAGTTAAATAACCATAGTTAACCTAGTTAGATAACCGCAGCCACTCCATAATAAATAACCATAGTTAACCTAGTTAAATAACCATAGTTAACTGAGTCAAATAACCACAGCCACTCCATAATAAATAACCATAGTTAACCTTGTTAAATAACCATAGTTAACCTAGTCAAATAACCACAGTTAATCTAGTTAAATAACCACAGCCACTCCATAATAAATAACCATAGTTAACCTAGTCAAATAACCATAGTTAACCTAGTCAAATAACCACAGCCACTCCATAATAAATAACCATAGTTAACCTAGTTAAATAACCACAGCCACTCCATAATAAATAACCATAGTTAACCTAGTTAAATAACCATAGTTAACCTAGTTAAATAACCACAGTTAACCTAGTTAAATAACCACAGTTAACCTAGTTAAATAACCATAGTTAACCTAGTTAAATAACCATAGTTAACCTAGTCAAATAACCACAGCCACTCCATAATAAATAAATATATATATATTAACCTAGTTAAATAACCACAGCCACTCCATAATAAATAACCATAGTTAACCTAGTTAAATAACCATAGTTAACCTAGTTAGATAACCACAGCCACTCCATAATAAATAAATATATATATATTAACTTAGTTAAATAAGCATAGTTAACCTAGTTAAATAACCACAGCCACTCCATAATAAATAAATATATATATATTAACCTAGTTAAATAACCGCAGCCACTCCATAATAAATAAATATATATATATTAACCTAGTTAAATAACCACAGTTAATCTAGTTAAATAACCACAGCCACTCCATAATAAATAACCATAGTTAACCTAGTTAGATAACCACAGTTAATCTAGTTAGATAACCACAGCCACTCCATAATAAATATATATATATATATTAACCTAGTTAAATAACCACAGTTAATCTAGTTAGATAACCGCAGCCACTCCATAATAAATAACCACAGTTAACCTAGTTAAATAACCACAGTTAATCTAGTTAGATAACCACAGCCACTCCATAATAAATATATATATATATATTAACCTAGTTAAATAACCACAGTTAATCTAGTTAGATAACCACAGTTAATCTAGTTAGATAACCACAGCCACTCCATAATAAATATATATATATATATTAACCTAGTTAAATAACCACAGTTAATCTAGTTAGATAACCACAGCCACTCCATAATAAATAACCATAGTTAACCTAGTTAAATAACCACAGTTAATCTAGTTAGATAACCACAGCCACTCCATAATAAATATATATAAAAACCTAGTTAAATAACCACAGTTAATCTAGTTAGATAACCACAGCCACTCCATAATAAATATATATATATATATATATATATTAACCTAGTTAAATAACCACAGTTAATCTAGTTAGATAACCGCAGCCACTCCATAATAAATAACCACAGTTAATCTAGTTAGATAACCACAGCCACTCCATAATAAATAACCATAGTTAATCTAGTTAGATAACCACAGCCACTCCATAATAAATAACCACAGTTAATCTAGTTAAATAACCATAGTTAACCTAGTTAGATAACCATAGTTAACCTAGTTAAATAACTGCAGCCACTCCATAATAAATAACCATAGTTAATCTAGTTAGATAACCGCAGCCACTCCATAATAAATAACCACAGTTAATCTAGTTAGATAACCGCAGCCACTCCATATTAAATAAATATATATATATTAACCTAGTTAAATAACCACAGTTAATCTAGTTAGATAACCACAGCCACTCCATAATAAATAACCATAGTTAATCTAGTTAGATAACCACAGCCACTCCATAATAAATAACCATAGTTAACCTAGTTAAATAACCATAGTTAACCTAGTTAAATAACCACAGTTAACCTAGTTAGATAACCACAGCCACTCCATAATAAATAACCATAGTTAACCTAGTTAAATAACCACAGTTAACCTAGTTAAATAACCACAGCCACTCCATAATAAATAACCATAGTTAACCTAGTTAAATAACCACAGCCACTCCATAATAAATAACCATAGTTAACCTAGTTAAATAACCATAGTTAACCTAGTTAAATAATCACAGCCACTCCATAATAAATAACCATAGTTAACCAGGTCAAATAACCACACTTTACATCTCCACCTGACTGTCTGTGAGTCAGCATGTATTGAGGGCTTCCCCTGACAGTTTGTTGGCTAGCCTAGCCAACATGTGTTATTGTTTTAGGAAACGGGGGATCACTGCAGTATTCAGCAAGGGCTTCCCCATGTTCTAATTCAATAAAGTTTGATGGTTCTTTCCATCCTGAACAGATATGATTCGCACTCCTGAAACATTACTTTGTTGAAATATAATTTGATCTCTGAGAAAATAAGCTGACACCCCACCCCACTCCAACAACAGTATACAGTGTCAGTTCTCTATGTCTGACAAGCATTCTTCATCATAAATTAGTGTGAAAATACCACATTTGCCTCACTAGATGCCGCTGGTCCTACTACTGCCACCACACCCTTTTATCTAATTTAGTGGTCTCTTGTGTTTATTAAATGGATCACAACATTTTCTTTGCAACTTTGAGAAGAAAACCAATAGCTTTAGCTCATGATGAAAGTACATTGTGTGGTCATACTCACTATTCACGCCAGTCCTCCTTGAAAGCAATTCAGTTTGTCCTTCTCTTTGCAACCTAATGCTTCAACCCAACTCTGAATAATCCAACTATCCCGGCGTAACTTCGTTAACATGATATCAGTGTCCCCCTCCACCTCCCCACAACCCCTCCTAAACTTAGTTAACAGTATATCAGTGTCCCCCTCTACCCCCTCCGTGCCCAGACCAAGTTTGGAGCTTAGAGAAACATGTCCCTCAAATACAAAAACAAAGGTCACATATCATGCAATATCTTTAAAATAACTTGTCATAAACTCTTTGTCTGCGGGGTGCTAATGTTCTCTCCACCCACAAACCGGCCAAAAAATATCTTCAGTCTACTTAAATATATAAACATTTGTTAAAGTGTTTAAAATGTATTTAATAGAGTGGATCCACTCCGTATTTGAGTCCCAGTGGTATTTGATAATGTCATATTTTTGGGTAATGGCAACTATCATTTATATAAATTCAGTGAAAATAAATTGAGACTAATATTAAATTCCAAAGTCATGTAGTGTGGTGCTCCTGGAAGTGGTGACGCTGGTAAGTGAAATACAGAGGCCTCTCCTCCAATCCATTTCCTTAACCAGAGTGGTCCATAATTAACTTGTGCTTGGTGGGCACTTTCAACCAGATATAAGGAGGCTGAGGCACCAGCATCCACAAGTCAGATACCTTCTTCCTCTGTGGTAAGGCTGTCTCCTCTCTTCACATGTTTACCGTTGTCTCATATTTGTAGTCAGCGACAGTAACTAACTGCACTGTTTAAATTGAGTTCTGCATTTTTTTTGTGACGCGTGAAAGATGTTACAATATGCAATCAAGTGACTTTGATTTAAAATGTTGCTTTAAGGAATGTGTTTTACTTTAAATGTGTTTTACTTTAAATGTAACTTTCATTTAGTGTCTAAAGTGATGCTCCTGCACTTGTTTGGAGTTGAGTGGGTGGTCTAGAATGTAACTGAGTTTTCAGGGGTTGTATATTTGAATTCTTTACATAATGTGTAGTAAAGTGAGTTGCCAGGAAAAGGAAAGTCACCAGTTGCACCTGTAGTTGAATTGGAAATGGCTGTAACGACTGAGTTGAATGATGCCATTCAAAAACTGTTCTATCCCTTCGAGAGCTAAATGATAAGGCTTTGGACTTGTGAATATTCATGACACCTTACTGTTTAACAGCGTCCTCCAACAAGTACAAAGTCATCTGTAGGAGGGAAAGAAGGTGAGACATGGTTTTAGTCTTCACATTAAAAGTGACAAAAATATTATAGAGAGATCGCTCATCTAACTCTGTTGACTAGTGAGGAAGCGCCACAGTCAATCCTGTTCCTCTTTATTATTTAATCTCTCTCCTAGTGATCCGTCACCATGAGCACGGACGCGGAGATGGCCATCTACGGCAAGGCTGCCATATACCTCCGTAAGCCTGAGAGGGAGAGGATTGAGGCACAAACAGCACCCTTTGATTCAAAGAATTCCTGCTATGTGTCAGATGTCAAGGAGCTTTACCTTAAGGGTTTAATTACTGGCAGGGCCGAAGGAAAGTGTACTGTGACAGTCACAAATCCTGACGGCACTAAGGAGGTAAGCCTGATTTGTTGAAGTTTGTGGAATTACTCTATTTTTTCAACCTTAACTAGGCAAGTCAGTTAAGAACTAATTCTTATTTACAATGACGCCCTACCAAAAGGCACAATACCTCCCGTGGGGACGAGGGCTGGGAAATATCTATTTTTTTTAATGTAAAAATAATATAGGACAAAACACACATCACGACAAGAGAGACAGCACAACAATAAAGAGAGACCTAAGACAACAACACAGCATGGCAGCAACAAATGACAAGACATCATGATAGCAACACAACATGACAACAACATGGAAGCAACACAACATTGCTGCAGCACAACATGGTACAAACATTATTGGGCACAGACAACAGCACAAAGGGCAAGAAGGTAGAGACAACAATACATCACGCAAAGCAGCCACAACTGTCATTAAGAGTGTCCGTGATTGAGTCAAGAAATTGAGATAAATTTGTCCAGTTTGAGTGTTTGTTGCAGCTCGTTCCAGTCGCTAGCTGCAGCGAACTGAAAAGTGGTGTGACCCAGGGATGTGTGTGCTTTGGGGACCGGGTGTTGTATGTGGAGGATGAGGGCTGCAGTGGGTATCTCAGTTAGGTGGGAGTGAGGCCTAAGAGGGTTTTATAAATAGGCATCAACCAGTGGCTCTTGCGACGGGTATACAGAGATGACCAGTTTACAGAGGAGTATAGAGTGCAGTGATGTGCCCTATAAGAAGCATTGGTGGCAAATCTGATGGCCGAATGGTAAAGAACATCTAGCCGCTCGAGAGCACCCTTACCTGCCGATCTATAAATTACATCTCCGTAATCTAGCACAAGTAGGATGGTCATCTGAATCAGGGTTAGTTTGGCAGCTGGGGTGAAAGAGGAGCGATTATGATAGAGGAAACCAAGTCTAGATTTAACTTTAGCCTGCAGCTTTGATAAGTGCTGAGAGGACAGTGTACCGTCTAGTCATACTCCCAAGTACTTGTATGAGGTAACTACCTCAAGCTCTAAACCCTCAGAGGAAGTAATCACACCTGTGGGGAGAGGGGCATTCTTCTTACCAAAGCACATGACCTTTGTTTTGGAGGTGTTCAGAACAAGGTCAATAGCAGAGAAAGCTTGTTGGACACTAAGAAAGCTTTGTTGTAGAGCTTTTAAGACAAAGTCCGGGGAGGCGCCAGCTGAGTACTGTATAATCTGAGTATAAATGGATGAGAGAGCTTCTTACTGCCTGAGCTATGTTGTTGATGTAAATTGAGAAGAGTGTGGGGCCTAGGATTGAGCCCTGGGGTACTCCCTTGGTGACTGGCAGTGGTTGAGAGAGCAGATGTTCTGACTTTATTCACTGGACTCTTTGAGAGAGGTACTTAGCAAACCAGGCCAAAGACCCCTCAGAGACACCAATACTCCTTAGCCGGCCCACAAGAATGGAATGGTCTACTGTATCAAAAGCCTTGGCCAAGTCAATAAAAATAGCAGTATAACATTGCTTAGAATCAAGGGCAATGGTGACATTTTACAACCTTTAAGGTTGCAGTGAAACATCCATAACCTGAGCAGAAACCAGATTGCATACCAGAGAGAATAATATAGACGACAAGAAAGCCAGTCAGTTGATTTTTGACAAGTTTTTCCAACACTTTTGATAAACAGGGCAAAATAAAAATAGGCCTATAACAGTTAGGATCAGCTTGATCTCCCCCTTAATTAAAGCAACCTTAAAGAAAAACCTTTAAAAAAAAATTGTAACCAAAGACAAGAAGGATGTCTTTATTTTCTGTAAACAGAATATAACCTTTAAACACATGATTTTTATAGCTCTATTTAAAAATGGCATAATTTTTTGTATTGACTAGTCAAACATCCCCATGTCAGTGGGTGATAACAATGTAGTTGGATTCAACAGGGCTGCACATACAAATACAACATTGTATTTAATGAGCAAAACGTTTTCAGTCATGTCCAGTCTAATCTGCATGTAATCTAGATTTCTGACTGTTTCAGGAAGCAAAAGAGTTCAAAGACGCAGACATCTTCCAGATGAACCCCCCTAAGTACGACAAGATTGAGGACATGGCCATGATGACCTACCTGAATGAAGCCTCTGTGTTGTATAACCTCAAAGAGCGTTATGCAGCATGGATGATCTATGTAAGAAACCTGCATAAACACAGACACACATACATGAACATAACAAACACACACACACAATACTACACATCAATGAATGGTAGAAATGAACATATACCAAAACAGCAGGTCTACATCAGTATACCAGAGACCCACATCCTCACAGAAATCCAGGTCAATTTCAGTCAGATTTAGCTAATCCCCTCATTTAATTTAATCCCTTTCATCCAGACCTACTCTGGGCTGTTCTGTGCCACGGTGAACCCCTACAAGTGGCTTCCTGTGTACGACATGGAGGTTGTCAACGCCTACAGAGGGAAGAAGAGGATGGAGGCTCCACCCCATATCTTCTCCGTCTCTGACAACGCCTTTCAGTTCATGCAGATTGGTACGAGCTCTAATGGATGGATGGATGGATGGATGGATGGATGGATGGATGGATGGATGGATGGATGGATGGAAGGAAGTTCAAATATGCTTTAGAGAGGTATCTACTGCTTTCTAGTCTAGGTTTGAACAATCTGCTGGGAATATCTGATTTCACTAGCCTTGAATGGAAATGCCAAGGCAGCAGCTACTCTTCCTGGGGTTTATTATGGATCCTCATTAGTTCCTGCCAAGGCAGCAGCTACTCTTCCTGGGGTCCAGCAACATTAAGGCAGTTACATACAATTAAAAACATAGCACATTTCATAGCTACTATTGCATCAATATGTTTTACCAGAACAGGTTACAACCCAGGGTTACTCCAAGCAGTTTAGTCACCTCAAATTGCTCAATTTCCACATGATTTATTGCAAAATTGAGTTGAGGTTTAAGGTTTAGTAAATGACTTGTCCTAAATACAAGGCTTTTAGTTTTTGAAATATTTAGGACTAATGTATTTCTTGCCACCCATTCTGCAACTGACTGCAGCTCTTTAAGTGTTGCAGTGTTTTCACTTGCTGTTGTAGCTGACATGTAGTGTTGAGTCATGAGCATACATAGACACACAGGCAGTGTCACACTCCAGTCACCCAAGTCATAGACTGTTCTCTCTGCTACCGCACGACAAGCAGTACCAGAGCACCATGTCTATGACCAAAAGGCTCCTTAACAGCTTCTACCCCCAAGCCATAAGACTGCTGAACAGCTTCTACCCCCAAGCCATAAGACTGCTGAACAGCTTCTACCCCCAAGCCATAAGACTGCTGAACAGCTTCTATCCCCAAGCCATAAGACTGCTGAACAGCTTCTATCCCCAAGCCATAAGACTGCTGAACAGCTTCTATCCCCAAGCCATAAGACTGCTGAACAGCTTCTATCCCCAAGCCATAAGACTGCTGAACAGCTTCTATCCCCAAGCCATTAGACTGCTGAACAGCTTCTATCCCCAAGCCATAAGACTGCTGAACAGCTTCTATCCCCAAGCCATAAGACTGCTGAACAGCTTCTATCCCCAAGCCATAAGACTGCTGAACAGCTTCTATCCCCAAGCCATAAGACTGCTGAACAGCTTCTATCCCCAAGCCATCAGACTGCTGAACAGCTTCTACCCCTAAGCCATAAGACTGCTGAACAGCTTCTATCCCCAAGCCATAAGACTGCTGAACAGCTTCTATCCCCAAGCCATAAGACTGCTGAACAGCTTCTATCCCCAAGCCATAAGACTGCTGAACAGCTTCTATCCCCAAGCCATCAGACTGCTGAACAGCTTCTACCCCTAAGCCATAAGACTGCTGAACAGCTTCTATCCCCAAGCCATAAGACTGCTGAACAGCTTCTATCCCCAAGCCATAAGACTGCTGAACAGCTTCTATCCCCAAGCCATAAGACTGCTGAACAGCTTCTATCCCCAAGCCATAAGACTGCTGAACAGCTTCTATCCCCAAGCCATCAGACTGCTGAACAGCTTCTACCCCTAAGCCATAAGACTGCTGAACAGCTTCTATCCCCAAGCCATCAGACTGCTGAACAATTAATCAAATGGCCACCGGACTGTTAGATTGACACCCCCTTCCATTTGTTTTGTACACTGCTGCTACTCTCTGTTTATTATCTATGCATAGTCCCTTCACCCCTACCTACATGTACAAATGACCTCAACTAACCTGTACCCCTGCACACTGACTTGGTACCGGTGCCTCCTGTATATAACCCCATTATTGTTATTTTATTGTGTTACTTTTTATACGTTTTTACTTTAGTTTATTTGGTAAATATTTTCTTAACTTTTCTTGAACTGCACTGTTGGTTAAGGGCTTGTAAGTAAGCATTGCATGGTAAGGTCTACACTTGTTGTAAAGTTTGATTTGACTTACTCAGTTACAGGTCATTAGTATAGAATGAAAAAAGTAAGTGAATTCAATAATGTTTTTTGAGAATGATTTTTTATTTAACCTTCATTTAACTAGGCAAATGAGTTAAGAACAAATTCTTATTGACGATGATAGACTACCAGGGAAAAGTGGGTTAAATTCTTTGTTCAGGGGTAAAACAACTGATTTTTAACTTGTCAGCTTGATCCAGCAACCTTTCGGTTATTTGCCCAATGCTCTAACCACTACTGTAGACTACCTGTCGCCCCGAAATGATAAGCAATGTGTTTTTGGTTCCAGATAATGAGAACCAGTCCGTCCTGATTACGTAAGTTGTATACAAACTTTTCAAAGTTTTTCTATTATAACTTGGGTGTGATGAAAATACACAACATTATGATTGGATTAGGCTACGTGTAAACGATAAGTCGATTACTGTGAATATTTGTTGTATTCTCAATGCTATTTTAGTGAATCCCAATCTGATACTCAAACATGTGACTGAAACCCCTGTTTCTCTGTCATATTAACCAGTGGAGAATCCGGTGCAGGAAAGACTGTCAACACCAAGCGTGTCATCCAGTACTTCGCCACCATTGCAGTGTCTGGTGGTGAAAAGAAGAAGGACGAGCCCGGCAAAATGCAGGTAGGTTGTGTCTGTGTTTGCCCTTTTAACACATTTCAGTCTGATGTAAACTATTTTTTCCGGCGGTGAATCCTGTTTCAAGAAAAGTGTTCGAGCTATTTAGCAAAAACAAACTTGACCTCTTTATCAGTTTCCGAGCTACTTGTGTTTGTCTCAATCAGGGGTCTCTTGAGGATCAGATCATTGCAGCTAACCCTCTGCTGGAGGCTTACGGTAATGCCAAGACAGTGAGGAATGACAACTCGTCTCGCTTTGTAAGTTTGAAGGGAATACTGTGGAAGTTACCTTGCATTGGAAACATTTATTTTAGTAGTTCCCTATTGTTTTATCAATATATGTCCTACAAACTGTAACATTTAAAGGGGTCTATCAAATAGTTGACCTATTTCTAACCCCCATGCTCCACTACAGGGTAAATTCATTAGGATTCATTTCCAAGGAGGCAAACTGGCTAAAGCTGACATTGAGACCTGTGAGTTGGTTTTGACTGTTTCTCAATGCTTTCCTAAATTCACACAGACACTTTTTTTAGATATTTTTTGCAATATCTCTCTCTATATATATATATCTGTATCACTCTCTCTGTATCTGTATCTCTCTGTATCTCTCTCTCTGTATCTCTCTCTCTGTATCTCTCTCTCTGTATCTCTCTCTCTCTGTATCTCTCTCTCTGTATCTCTCTCTATATATATATATCTGTATCACTCTCTCTGTATCTCTCTCTCTGTATCTCTCTCTCTCTGTATCTCTCTCTCTGTATCTCTCTCTATATATATATCTGTATCACTCTCTCTGTATCTCTCTCTCTGTATCTCTCTCTCTGTATCTCTCTCTCTCTCTCTCTCTCTGTATCTTTCTCTCTCTCTCTGTATCTCTCTCTCTGTATCTCTTTCTCTCTCTCTGTGTATCTCTCTCTCTCTCTCTCTCTCTCTCTGTATCTCTCTCTCTCTGTGTATCTCTCTCTCTCTGTGTATCTCTCTCTCTCTCTCTCTCTCTGTATCTCTCTCTCTCTGTTTATCTCTCTCTCTCTCTCTCTGTGTATCTCTCTCTCTCTCTCTCTCTGTATCTCTCTTTCTATTTCTCTCTGTATCTCTCTCTCTCTCTGTGTATCTCTCTCTCTCTCTGTATCTCTCTCTCTCTCTCTCTCTGTATCTCTCTCTCTCTCTCTCTCATTCTCTCTCTCTCTCTCTATCTCTCTCTGTGTATCTCTCTCTCTCTCTCTCTCTCTCTGTATCTCTCTCTGTATCTCTCTCTGTATCCCGCTCTCTCTCTGTATCTCTCTGTATCTCTCTCTCTCTCTGTATCTCTCTGTATCTCTCTCTCTGTATCTCTATCTCTCTCTCTCTGTATCTCTCTCTCTCTTTCTCTGTATCTCTCTCTCTCTCTTAGACCTGCTGGAGAAGTCCAGAGTGTCATTCCAGCTGCCCGATGAGAGAGGCTACCATATCTTCTTCCAAATGATGACAGGCCACAAACCTGAGATAGTTGGTATGGAAATGTAGAGGTTCAGAGAACATTATTTCCACCCCTATCTGTGGAACTTATAAAAAATAGTTAATTGTCCACACTATTAATACTATTAAAATGGGTACATTCAAGGTACCAAGGAATGAACTGTGAAGCACTAGTCCATGTGTCTCAGTCCCCTCTTTTGATGCTATTTATTGTTGTGACGTGACTACCATTAATGCGATGACAGCTATTCATTGAATAATTACATACCACTTTCAGTTATTACGCAATTAAATTAATCATATAACAATTCATTAAGTAGTAATCTGCAGCACCACAGGAAAATGTAATTTAATGAGTTACTGTTTCCCGATTTAACTCAAGAATATCAAAATATCTCGATATACTATCCGTCATGCATCAATCATTTGCTCCTATTTCAGTCTCATTCTGAACATAATAATATCCTATAAATCTGCACGAACCCTAGTCTCCATGATGAGTCAGCAATACACAAATGATTTATTCACTAACTAACTAAATAATCACACAGAATTACATAAACACACACACACAGGATGAATTATACACTGATTGTTAGCGGGTGTCTCGCTAGCGGAGGGCGTGCAATTCAAATAAATAATTGTAATATTAAACATTCATGAACATACAAGTATCTTATATTATTTAAAAGCTTACATTCTTGTTAATATAACTGCATTGTCCGATTTACAATATGCTTTACGGCGAAAGCATACCATGCGATTGTTTGAGGACGACGCCCCACATCAACATATTTTTCAACTTTTGAAGATCTTCCTCTGTTTGCAATCCCAAGGGTCCCAGCTACAACATAAATGGTTGTTTTGTTAGATCAAATTATTATTTAATTCCCCAAAAGTCTGTTTAGTCTGTTTAGTTGGCGCCATTGATTTGAGTAATCCACTCGTTCAACATGCAGACAAAGGAGTCCAAAAAGCTACCGCTAAACTTAGTTAAAACAAGTCAAACGACATTTCTATTTAATCCTCAGGTACTCTAAAATCTAAATAAACTCTAATATTTCATAGTATGATTGTTCTTTAAGTCCCTCACGACCACTTCCCTCATTATTTACGTTAGAAATATTGTTTCAATGTCCAACCTTTTGATGTTAAAGTTTTGGGTGGAGTCTCTATCTACACACAAAGTATTTTTGACTTCTCCATATTGCAGTGCAGAGAGAGCGGAGGTTTACAACCGGTCGTTAAAGTCCTAGGACTGGCCCCACTTCTTCCCCCCCTTCCTCTCTGGTGGGAGAGGGGGGGGGGGGCTCCCTGTGATCCTCACCCAGGAGGGAAAGTCATAACATGATTATATACTACATGTATTCTTGAGTCCATCTATTTAGTAAAGGAGGGAGAGATACTGTAAAGGTAGGACAGCAGAATTCTAAGATTTAACTGACAAGCCATCCTCTGCTGTTCACAGAAATGTCGCTCATCACCACCAACCCCTACGACTTCCCCATGTGCAGCCAGGGTCAGATTACTGTGGCCAGCATCAATGACAAGGAAGAGCTGGATGCCACAGATGTGAGTCATACAAAGGGTTAATCAAACTCTAGATAAGGAATGGGTAGAACCACCATACACACTGAATGCACTGAGCAATTTCAACTTGGTAGCAGCTGGGAATTGTCATATGTTTTTAGTTTGATTCTAAATGCCTTGTGTTAGTTAGGCATGTGACTTCACACTTCACCTTGGGGCACATGCATTTAAAACATCCACAAGAGAGTGCCGCTAAGTGCCCTGTGGAACTGTGTTAAAACTCCCATCTACTAGCGTGTTAAGTAATCGTGTGGAACAGAGAAGCCAGTCAATTCCATTCACGCAATTTGTTCTGGACTGAGCACTGTAATCGTGCTGTAACTGAACAAATTACCGTCAGTTAATCACTGTTATACGTCCTCTCCAATGCCAGGATGCCATTGGAATCCTAGGCTTCACTAATGAGGAGAAGATGGGCATCTACAAGCTGACAGGAGCTGTACTGCACCATGGCAACCTGCACTTCAAGCAGAAGCAACGCGAGGAGCAGGCCGAGCCAGATGGCACAGAAGGTGAGTCCCACTCATTGATTTACAATATGGAAAGCATTAGTCCCATTCATTGATATACAATATGGAAAGCATTAGTCCCATTCATTGATATACAATATGGAAAGCATTAGTCCCATTCATTGATAGACAATATGGAAAGCATTAGACCCATTCATTGATATACAATATGGAAAGCATTAGTCCCATTCATTGATAGACAATATGGAAAGCATTAGACCCATTCATTGATATACAATATGGAAAGCATTAGTCCCATTCATTGATATACAATATGGAAAGCATTAGACCCATTCATTGATATACAATATGGAAAGCATTAGACCCATTCATTGATATACAATATGGAAAGCATTAGACCCATTCATTGATATACAATATGGAAAGCATTAGACCCATTCATTGAAATACAATATGGAAAGGATTAGTCCCATTTCCAAACATAGAAATAAAACACTTAAGACAGACAGTGCCACATGAAAGTCAGGCAGGAGACCAAATTCCTACCCCCAGAAATGATTTGAAATGGTAGATGTGGTTGAAAATCAAAACCTAACCTACAAAGTGTTCGCCAAATGATTTTGTCATTATGACATCAGAAACAAGTCTGAGTCTGTTGTTGGTTCTCTCTCCAGTGGCTGATAAAATCGGCTACCTACTGGGCCTGAACTCAGCTGAGATGTTAAAGGCTCTCTGCTACCCCAGAGTGAAGGTCGGCAATGAGTATGTGACCAAGGGACAGACTGTGCCTCAGGTAAGGTGGTAAATCACAGCATATTAGGAGCACAGGAATTATTTTGGGGATGAGTGCATTACCCCCTTTTCTCCCAAATTCAATTACTATCTTGTCTCATCGCTGCAACTCCCCAGAAGCGAATAGTAATGTGTTTTCCCCCAAGCTTTTATTACCTTATTACTAGACATTGTCAACATCTCATGTATTCATTTGAGCTGTTATTATTGCAGGTCAATAACTCAGTCTCGGCCCTGGCCAAGTCCATCTACGAGAGGATGTTCTTGTGGATGGTCATCCGTATCAACCAGATGTTGGACACCAAGAATCCAAGGAAGTACTATATTGGTGTGCTCGACATTGCCGGGTTTGAGATTTTTGATGTGAGTGTGAGACCAGAGCAAGACAATTAGTTGTGATTGAGAGGGATTACAGCCTTTATGATGAAATGACTCTGAAATACCTTCAACAGTACAACAGCATGGAGCAGCTGTGCATCAACTTCACCAATGAGAAACTGCAACAGTTTTTCAACCACACCATGTTCGTCCTGGAACAAGAGGAGTACAAGAAGGAGGGAATCATCTGGGCCTTCATCGACTTCGGCATGGACTTGGCTGCCTGCATTGAGCTGATTGAGAAGGTAAGCTGTCTGTGAGAATTAAAATGGACCGCAATAACATAGCTCATTGGGAGCGCTGTGTGAGATTATCACAGTGGTACGAGGAATCTGACTTTTGAGAACTCAGTATGTTTCCTATGATATGCCCATAAATGAATATAATCCTAAAATAGCATGTTTTGTAAAGGAATAAATGTGGTCCTAATTGTAAATTTCAATAATTTAATATACATCTCTTTTCGTGAAGCCAATGGGCATCTTCTCCATCCTTGAAGAGGAGTGCATGTTCCCCAAGTCTTCAGACACTACCTTCAAGAACAAGCTTTATGACCAGCATCTTGGCAAAAACCAGGCGTTTGAGAAGCCCAAGCCTGCCAAAGGCAAGGCAGAGGCCCACTTCTCCCTGGTGCACTATGCCGGCACTGTGGACTACAACATTACTGGCTGGCTGGACAAAAACAAGGACCCCCTGAACGACTCTGTTCTTCAGCTGTACGGGAAGTCCTCAGTGAAACTGTTGGCTACCCTGTATGTTGCTGCCCCACCTGAGGGTAAGACTAGCATCACTTCAAAAGATTTAACTGAGCAATACCCACTGAGCACACCACGTCATCTCATCGTGACGCATTGATCAACCAAATTCCAACCTTTATTCACAAACTCAAAAAGACAGACAGAATTTTATTGATATCCTAATGTGTTTTCACTGCGCTTTCAACCATATTAAAGCACAACCAAATTCCAATGGAAAAACAAATGTCAGATTTTTGGTTTAGTTCTCATCTAAATGTGTTTTCACTGCGCTTTCAACCACTTAAAAGCAAAAGTTCAAAAACAAAGTTCCAATGGAAATACAATGTCAGATATTTTATATTAATTAAACAACTTAATGTGTTTTCACTATCTAATAGCAGAACCAAATGATCTGGACTGCAGTTGAGATTACATTAAAAGTACATTGCAATGATCAATTCTGCTCATTAAAGCAAACGTGAAGATCTTCACAGACCTCCGACCTTTGCTATTTTGAACACGTGAGCTTTCTATGATTACATAAGAAGACATTGATAGTTACAATAGGCTAACCAGAACATGTGGCCGTGCATGTGTTCCTCATTGTAAGGTTGAATAAATACTGTTACATTAGTTTGTAAGACTTCACTTTAGGCAATTTACTGTATTGCAAAAGTCTTGTTGAATTGTTTGTTTGACAACTCAACCAAATATCAACATATAAAGAATATCTTATGCAGATAGTTTCATTTGAACCACAGGCTTAATCATATTCTTTAACTTTTGTTTTTGGTGTAGTTGGAGACGTGAATCAAACATATCATTAGTTTAATAGGCTATTTACTGTATTGAATCTTAGCCAGGTCACAGATGTAAATGAGAACTTGTTCTGTAGACAAACTGCATATTGAATTGTGTTTGGTTGTCAACGCAACCAAATATCAACATTTGAAGGAGATTTATGTTTTGTGCCACTGACTTAGTCTGGCTTTAATTCCAGTTTGTTTATTCCATGTGGGTTAGGGTTAGAGTCTGGCTTTAATTCCAGTTTGTTTATTCCATGTGGGTTAGCGTTAGAGTCTGGCTTTAATTCCAGTTTGTTTATTCCATGTGGGTTAGGGTTAGAGTCTGGCTTTAATTCCAGTTTGTTTATTCCATGTGGGTTAGGGTTAGAGTCTGGCTTTAATTCCAGTTTGTTTATTCCATGTGGGTTAGGGTTAGAGTCTGGCTTTAATTCCAGTTTGTTTATTCCATGTGGGTTAGGGTTAGAGTCTGGCTTTAATTCCAGTTTGTTTATTCCATGTGGGTTAGAGTCTGGCTTTAATTCCAGTTTGTTTATTCCATGTGGGTTAGGGTTAGAGTCTGGCTTTAATTCCAGTTTGTTTATTCCATGTGGGTTAGGGTTAGAGTCTGGCTTTAATTCCAGTTTGTTTATTCCATGTGGGTTAGGGTTAGAGTCTGGCTTTAATTCCAGTTTGTTTATTCCATGTGGGTTAGGGTTAGAGTCTGGCTTTAATTCCAGTTTGTTTATTCCATGTGGGTTAGGGTTAGAGTCTGGCTTTAATTCCAGTTTGTTTATTCCATGTTGGTTAGGGTTAGAGTCTGGCTTTAATTCCAGTTTGTTTATTCCATGTGGGTTAGGGTTAGAGTCTGGCTTTAATTCCAGTTTGTTTATTCCATGTGGGTTAGGGTTAGAGTCTGGCTTTAATTCCAGTTTGTTTATTCCATGTGGGTTAGGGTTAGAGTCTGGCTTTAATTCCAGTTTGTTTATTCCATGTGGGTTATTTTATTTTATTTTTTATTTTATTTCACCTTTATTTAACCAGGTAGGCTAGTTGAGAACAAGTTCTCATTTGCAACTGCGACCTGGCCAAGATAAAGCATAGCAGTGTGAACAGACAACAGAGTTACACATGGAGTAAACAATAAAGTCAATAACATAGTAGAAAAAAAATGGGCAGTCTATATACAATGTGTGCAAAAGGCATGAGGAGGTAGGCGAATAATACAATTTTGCAGATTAACACTGGAGTGATAAATGATCAGATGGGCATGTACAGGTAGAGATATTGGTGTGCAAAAGAGCAGAAAAGTAAATAAATAAAAACAGTATAAAAACAGTATGGGAATGAGGTAGGTGAAAAAGGGTGAGCTATTTACCTATAGACTATGTACAGCTGCAGCGATCGGTTAGCTGCTCGGATAGCTGATGTTTGAAGTTGGAGAGGGAGATAAAAGTCTCCAACTTCAGCGATTTTTGCAATTCGTTCCAGTCACAGGCAGCAGAGTACTGGAACGAAAGGCGGCCAAATGAGGTGTTGGCTTTAGGGATGATCAGTGAGATACACCTGCTGGAGTGCGTGCTACGGATGGGTGTTGCCATCGTGACCAGTGAACTGAGATAAGGCGGAGCTTTACCTAGTTAGGGTTAGAGTCTGGCTTTAATTCCAGTTTGTTTATTCCATGTTGGTTAGGGTTAGAGTCTGGCTTTAATTCCAGTTTGTTTATTCCATGTGTAACTCTGTGTTGTTTATGTCGCACTGCTTTGCTTTATCTTGGCCAGGTTGCAGTTCTAAATGAGAACTTGTTCTCAACTGACCTACCTGGTTAAATAAAAGGTGAAATAAAATGTAATTAAAAAACAAAACAAATGTAATATGTTGCATTGACATCTCAATCGCAACCAAGAATCAAAGTTAAAGAATAGGACTAAATCAAATCTAACTTTATTTAAAGTGCATTTAAAGCTTGATTCGATTTTAGGTTTGGATGGAGACGTGAATGCACCATATCAATTATTGATTTGAAGACTAACTGGAGTCATAGGAGAAGAAATCACAGATGGAACTAAGCAGAACATCTCCTTCAAATGTTGATATTTGGTTGCGTTGACAACCAAGCACAATTCAATATGCAGTTTGTCTACAAATTAATAATTGATATGTTGAATTCACGTCTCCAGCTCAATAAAAACATCTATGTTAAAGAATAGGACTAAATCTAATCTAATTAACCTCTAAATGCACTTTAAATAAAGTTTGATTTGGTTTAGTCACAATATTTAACTTCAATGTTTGGTTGAGATGGAGACGTGAACCCAACATCTTAATAATTAACTTGAAGATAAAATTTGAATTCCACCAAAGCTTGAAACCCTTGGCCTTTATTTATTGTCTATTTTTAGTTGAACCCGGGGCAGAACCCTGGGTAGAATTTGAAGCCTGGGTAGATGACTTCCCTAATGCTATGTAGGCCTAAGTAGCATCATTGATGATACACGACTCACAAAATATTGTTACATTTCATTTGCTCTGTTAAACCTACCATTTCGAATGCTTTTTGATAGCAACAGTTTTTGAGAGATAGCTCAATCCTCATTCTCCTGATAGCACATTGGTAACAGTCAGTGACTAATATGAAAGCCAAGCAGGGCTGGGCTTGGTTAAAACCCTGGATCAGGGACCAAAGGTTAGCTGTAGATAGATCAACTCTCCAGTAGGACATGCTGCCCAGCCTACTGTTTTTTTCTGATAGAGGATATCACGTTGTTTCAAAGGTATTAATTCAACATATTTTATACAATGTTTTTCTATGTTGAAATTGGTTATAATGATGACATAATGCTGTGGTTGAAATTTCACCTTCAAAACAACTGTTGATTACTTTTTTCAAATCCAGTGTATTTTCCACGTAGATTCCAAGTCACAGTACATTGACAAATTACTTTGAAACAACATTGATTGAAACTGTTTGTGCCCAGTGGGTAGTTCGACCTCCGACCTCCATTTTTTATTTAAAGTCTTTGAATGTATCACATTTCCCTGGGTTAATTTACTCAAACAAGATTTGCATTAAGATACATGTGAAGTTAACCCGAGATTGTCTTGTTTATATGAATCTCTTTTTAACAGATACAAGCAAGAAAGGAGGCAAGAAGAAGGGTGGTTCCATGCAGACTGTGTCCTCGCAGTTCAGGGTGATCTTTTGAAATGTGTTTATTCAGTCATTCAAAAGGTGCATTGATTATCCCAAATTATTGATTTAAAAATTGGTTTGTAATCCTCTTACAGGAGAACTTGGGCAAACTGATGACCAACTTGAGGAGCACTCATCCTCACTTTGTGCGCTGCCTGATCCCCAATGAGTCAAAGACTCCAGGTACAAGAAATATTGAGTGATATATTTTTATGTAATCAGTAAAGTATCAGTAATATCAACGAGCCCAATCTTTAACCTGTTTGTGAGTATTAAAAGAGACTTGGTTTGTGTTTCCAGGTCTGATGGAGAACTTCCTGGTTATCCACCAGCTCAGGTGTAACGGTGTTCTGGAGGGTATCAGGATCTGCAGAAAGGGATTCCCCAGCAGAATCATCTATGCTGACTTCAAGCAGAGGTTCACGCACACAAACACAAATGCACACATACATACATACACATTTGAGTCATTTAGCAGGTGGTGTTATCCAGCAGCATACCACCCTGCATACCACTGCTGGCTTGTCTCTGAAGCTAAGCAGGGTTGGTCCTGGTTGGTCCCTGGATGGGAGATCAGATGCTGCTGGAAGTGGTTTTGGAGGGCCAGTAGGTGGCACTCTTTCCTCTGATTTAAGGTGATCCCAATGTGCCAGGGCAGTTAAACAGATGTCCTGACTCTTTGAGGTCATTAAAAATCCCATGGAGTATAATGTAAGGGTGTTATTAACTGGTCTCCTGGCTAAATGTCTGATTCCAATTGGCTCCATCTGTTCTCCAGGTTGTTGATGAGAATGTGTTCTCAGTCAACTTACCTGGTGAAAAATTTATACTTTTTCGTACTGGTCCCCCCACATGCACACACAAAACAACGGAAAAGATCAACTCTAAGGGTCAGAATATGTTACCTTTTATGTAATATAACCAACCTATTGCAACTTGACATATGTTAAGCATGTCTACTCATTCAGGTACAAAGTACTGAATGCCAGTGTCATCCCTGAGGGCCAGTTCATGGACAACAAGAAGGCTTCTGAGAAGCTGCTGGGGTCCATTGATGTGAATCACGAGGACTACAAGTTTGGACACACCAAGGTCAGTCAAATACCCCCAACAAAAGCTGACAAAACACAACTTAAATGACATTTTAAACCCTTACCATTCAAAATCTCTCCAGTTGATCAACCACCCTGTTATACTTTCTTCTTCATTAAGCTAATATAAAAAAGGTGGAGAAACATTCTACTGTTATTTTCAGTCATACATCCCAGGTAAAGAAGAGAAACTCCATTTATTAACCTGTGCATTGTGTTACAGTGGTATGGCTGCAGTTATCTGTATCACTTTAAATTATTCATCTACAACTGTACAAAACCTTTCAACTTCTGAACACACTATCCCATGGTCCGTGGTGTTGTTCCCTCTGTTGATCCAACCCTTTATATCTGTTACCATCTGACTGTGGTTCCATTGACCATGTTTACCTGTGGCCCAGGTGTTCTTCAAAGCCGGTCTGCTGGGGGTCCTGGAGGAGATGAGAGATGAGAAGCTGGCCTCTCTGGTCGGCATGGTCCAGGCTCTCAGCCGTGGATTCCTCATGAGGAGAGAGTTCACCAAGATGATGGAGAGGAGGTGAGGAATAGTAGACATCTTCACACAACTTCCTATGAACCACCTGTATGTAAGGAAGTATGATTCCATACTGTATATGCTGCGAGTTGTTCAGAATGAGAAAGTACGCCTTATAATGTCCTTTTAAAGCTGCAATTTAGGATTTGGAAAGCTGTTCAATTGTAATTTGAATGTGTTGTATTTACCTATTGATTCTGGAAGAATATAAAATGCCTCATGAGCTTAGAGCGCTGTCAATGAATTAAAGAGGGGTTACCTTCCCCTTGCCTCCTTCCTCAGCTGTATACATAATGTGGCGGGGGCGGGGGGGCTCTATTTGGTAGTTCTTCCTCTCTCAGAATGTAGCTTGTCAGTCACCATACCACTCTATCCTTTCTGTTGACCAGAGATGCCGTCTACTCCGTCCAGTACAACATCCGTTCATTCATGAATGTGAAAACCTGGCCATGGATGAAGGTGTACTTCAAGATCAAGCCCCTGCTGAAGAGCGCTGAGACGGAGAAGGAGATGGCCAACATGAAGGAGAACTATGAGAAGATGACAGCAGACTTGGCCAAGGCTCTGGCGAAGAAGAAAGAGTTGGAGGAGAAGATGGTGACCCTGCTGCAGGAGAAGAATGACCTG
>NW_026289989.1:77500-201678 GCF_023373465.1 Oncorhynchus keta
TGTTATTATTATGGTATATATTGAAGTTATGTTGATTTGTTTTGACCTCTTTGACAAATGTTAGTCTATATTTTCATACAGAAAGTGAGGACGCAGATTTTTTATCCTGTTCTGAAAACAGGAATCAGAAAATCTGAACGATGCTGAGGAAAGGTGTGAGGGGCTCATCAAGAGCAAGATCCAGCTGGAGGCCAAACTCAAAGAGACGACTGAGAGGCTGGAGGATGAAGAGGAGATGAATTCTGAGTTGACTGCCAAGAAGAGGAAGCTGGAGGACGAGTGCTCTGAGCTGAAGAAGGACATTGATGACCTGGAACTCACCCTGGCCAAAGTGGAGAAGGAGAAGCACGCCACTGAAAACAAGGTCTCATGCTTTACCATAGACAGTCTAACCAAACAATAATCCAAGCGATAATCAACTCAAAACATGGAATTCAAGCCGTATTCTGGGTGCAGGAAAAATTGTGGAATTTTAGTTGCGGGGTACTCCTCACATTCATTGAATGTTCAGCTCCCCCTTTGTTTATGGCGTAAAAATGGTGTAAAATTGTAAAAAATCTAGTGTTAAATCAATAATACATTACTTGTTGATACATTTAAAATCTGAATGAAATTAATGCAATACATTTCAAACTAAATCTTTGTAGTGACCAAAGACAAATTTTGTTGTGACCGTTTTCAGGTTAAAAATCTGACAGAGGAGATGTCGTCTATGGATGAGAGTGTTGCCAAGCTGACCAAGGAGAAGAAAGCCCTCCAAGAGGCCCACCAGCAGACACTGGACGACCTGCAGGCAGAGGAGGACAAAGTCAACACTCTGACCAAGGCCAAGACCAAGCTGGAACAGCAAGTGGATGACGTGAGAGGAGTTTGTCATTTTGGCCATGATAGTATGCAAGATGACATTATCTTCAGTTGTTTAGAGTTCAACAATATGTGTATTTTTATGTTGTAGCTTGAGGGTTCTCTGGAACAAGAGAAGAAGCTCCGTATGGACCTTGAGAGATCCAAGAGAAAGCTGGAGGGAGATCTGAAACTGGCCCAGGAATCCATAATGGACCTGGAGAATGACAAGCAGCAGTCTGATGAGAAGATCAAGAAGTAAACACAATCAAATGGCTACAATATTACCTACTATGTTGATCAACACAATGGTTGTTCTTGACTAATTATTGAAATTATGAATTAGCATTTGCACGTGATTTTTATAAACTATGTGAATGGTATAATTCTCTGTCTTTAAACTATCGAACCAAAACCAACTGTGCAATCATTGTGTTTGTGTTTCTTAGGAAGGACTTTGAGGCCACCCAGCTCCTCAGCAAGGTTGAGGATGAGCAGTCTCTGGGAGCTCAGCTGCAGAAGAAGATCAAGGAACTCCAGGTACAGTACAGGATCTAAGCTCCTGTACAGGAAAGCAAACACCTGAATAATTTCCTGACAAAAACTGTGACATATTTCTTCTGGTAGCACACATTTTTACTGGTGGCTTCTGATGGCTGAGTAGGTTGGAACATGTTGTTTCTTGCTGATGTTTCTGATGTTGCTGATGTTGTTAAGATGGGGCTTTCATAGAGTTAGATAGAGGACAAATACTTTATCGGTGACATTATGGCCTATGTGATAGCATGGACAGCTCCATTTTAATACAGTCAATTGTTTTCTTCTTTTGTGCTTGAAACAAGTGTAAACCTAATATTGGTGATTTACCACCACCTGCAGAGCTGGAGTCCTGAGCCATATCAAAATCTTGTCATTTATTTATTGCCATGACTAGATGGCGGTGTTATTGCTTAAAGCCATTTTCTAACCATAGGCAACACAATTTGAAGAAGACAATGCTCTAATCATTGTCCCAGTTAACTACTTTAAAATGGTGGAAGCTCTCAATGGCAATGTCCATGCTAAAATGGTTTATATCCATCTAGAGACCTCTATCTAACTTTATGGGTGGATTTTACTGATTTGGGTTTGGTTCCTACACGGGACACTGTCTATTGAATATATTAGTGTAACTGGCTTTGTTTCAACATATGAATATTCTTGGTACCATTTGAAAGGAAACACTTTAAAGTTTGTGGAAAAGTGAATTAAATGTAGGAGAATAACACAATAGATCTGATAGAAGAAAATGTAACGTTTTTTTTCTACCACCATCTTTGTAATGCAACAGAAAGATCCCAAGTCTAGCCATCACTCTGGTTGTAATTCCGATAGTGTCTACAAGAGGGCAGCAGTGCATGTTAAAGTTTCAGACTGATAACTTGAAGTATGGGCAAGCCACAAGACATTTAGTGTGACGTCACCCAGGTACATTTGGACAAATTGTGAAGGACACATTTACATTACATTTCTCTGCAAGAATATCATCAAATCTGTATACTTTGACTTTGATTGAGCTTTTACAGTATTAGTAGCCATATTGTAAGTTCAACATTTGTGAAACACCCAGTTTTCATAACTTCATAACTCTCCATGTTCTTGCAATTTTTGTCCAAAAGGAAAAGTCTTGTTGTCGCACAATGTTAGCAGAAAAATTGTGTGACAGATACTCCCGTAAAAGCCCAGCTCATTGGTTATCTAGCTAGTTTTGTTTGGCCCCGATTGGTGCTTATTTGACAAAGTTACAGTCAATCAAGTGAAGGCCACCCGTGTCATTGGCATGCCATGAAAGCTTTGCTCTCTGACCAAATGTGGTGTCCTACAGGATGTACTACATCTCTAATGATATAGTGACGTTTTGTTATGTTCTAGAATCTCTGAGGAATAAATGCAATGTAATTTGACTGGTTGAAACAACGTTTAGATTTCAACAGAATCCTTTCTTTGTAAATTGAACGAGTGGACCTTCTAAATCGATTCTATATGGACCTTTGATTTGACCTTCTATATGGACCTTTGATTTGACCTTTTTAGGATATGAAAAAGTATTTTATCTAACAAAACGACTCTTCATGTTATCTATGGGACCCTTGGGATGGTAAATCAGAGCAAGATTTCAGAATGTAAAATATACATCCTTTTATTATTTTGTGAGGTTCCAATGTTTCAACTTTATTGTTCATTCCCCGCTGCTCCTGCCCCCTACTTTAGGCCCGTATTGAGGAGCTGGAAGAAGAAATTGAGGCTGAGCGTGCTGCCAGGGCCAAAGTTGAGAAGCAGAGGGCTGATCTCTCCAGGGAACTTGAGGAGATCAGCGAGAGGCTGGAGGAGGCCGGAGGTGCCACTGCTGCTCAGATTGAGATGAACAAGAAGCGTGAGGCTGAGTTCCAGAAGCTGCGTCGTGATCTTGAAGAGTCCACCCTGCAGCATGAAGCCACAGCCGCCGCTCTGCGCAAGAAGCAGGCCGACAGTGTGGCTGAGCTCGGGGAGCAGATCGACAACCTGCAGCGTGTCAAACAGAAGCTGGAGAAGGAGAAGAGTGAGTACAAGATGGAGATTGATGACCTCTCCACCAACATGGACTCCATTGCCAAGGCTAAGGTGATTAGTGATGTTTTGGTCAAGCGGTGTTGAGGAGGGTCAACTACATTTCCATTTATGTGAACTGAAGTAATAATGGTACATGTTTCACTAACAGGGCAATCTGGAGAAGATGTGCCGTACTCTAGAGGACCAGCTAAGTGAGATCAAGACGAAGAATGATGAGAATCTTCGCCAGGTCACTGACATCAGTGGACAGAGGGCCAGACTTCTGACAGAAAATGGTACCATCAACAATGAACAACAAACCAATGCTTTCCTTAAGTGGTACACAATAAAATGTGTTGAGGGCTTGAAGTCCAGTCCACATTCAAATATTTGGAGAAATTACTATTCACCATCTAACATTGCCCTACAACACATTTTCAATCATAGAGAACAGAGACCCCATTAACAAGATGTCCCTCTATCTCTGCAGGTGAGTTTGGCCGCCAGCTGGAAGAGAAGGAAGCCCTGGTGTCTCAGATGACCAGAGGAAAACAGGCCTTCACCCAGCAGGTGGAGGAGCTGAAGAGGCAGATTGAGGAGGAGGTCAAGGTAAGGGACCAATCTGGACTCCACCAACCACAGAGTGTAGAGAAATATCTACATGTAGACGGTGACTACGCCACCCTCAGAGACTTCAAATCAAATTGTCACGTGCTTGGTAAACAACAGGTGTGGATTAACAGTGAAATGCTTACTTATGGGCCCTTCCCAACAATGCAGAGAGAAACATAGAGAAATAATAGAAAAATAATAACAGGAGGAATAAATAAATACACAATGACTAATGATAACTTGGCTATATACACAGGTTACCAGTATTGAGTAATGATAACCTGGCTGTATACACGGGGTACCAGTACTGAGTAATGATAACTTAGCTATATACATGGGGTACTGAGTCGATGTGCAGGGGAACGAGGTAATTGAGTTAGATATGTACATAAAGGTAGAGGTAAAGTAACTAGGCAACAGGATAGATAATAAGAAGTAGCAGCAGCGAATGGGATGAGTCAAAAGAGTTAGTGCAGATAGTCTGGGTAGCTATTTGGTTAACTATTTAGCATTCTTATGGCTTGGGGATAGAAGCTGTTCAGGGTCCTGTTTTTTCCAGTCTGGGTGCATCGGTACAGTTTGCCCCGCGGAAGCAGAGTGAACAGTCTATGACTTGGGTGGCTGGAGTCTTTGACAATTTTTAAGGCCTTTCTCTGACATCGCCTAGAACAGAAGTTCTGGATGGCAGAGAGCTCGGCCCCAGTGATGTACTGCTCCATACGCACTACCCCTCTGTAGCACCTTGTGGTTAGATGCCAAGAAGTTGCCAAGCGATGATGCAGGATGCAGCCGGTTAAGATGCTCTCGATGGTGCAGCTGTAGAACTTTTTGAGGATCTGAGGGCCCATGCCAAATCTTTTCAGCTTCCTGAGGAGGAAGAGGCATTGTCGTGCCCTCTTCATGACTGTGTTGGTGTGTGTGAAGACCATGTTATTTACTTGTGGACACAGAGGACCTTGAAGCTCCCGACTCGCTCCACTACAGCTGTGTCGATGTGGATTTGGTCTTGTTCGGCTCTCCGTTTCCTGTAATCCACGATCAGCTCCTTTGTCTTGCTGATGTGGGGCGAACAAGGAGTACAGGTGCGGACTAAGCATGCACCCGAGGGGCCCCTGTTTTGACGGTCAGTGTGGCAGATGTGTTGTTGCCTAGGCGCACCACCTGGGGGCGACCCGTCAGAAAGTCACAGGGTCCTGAGCTTATTGATGAGTTTGGAGGGCACTATGGTGTTAAATGTACACCAGGAAGAGTAGCTGCTGCTTTTGCAACAGCCAATGGGGTTCCTAATAAAATACCAAATACTTAGCTGTAGTCAATGAACAGCATTCTCACATAGGTGTTCCTCTTGTCCAGGTGGGAGAGGGCGGAGTGCAATAGAGATTGCGTCATCCGTGGATCTGTTGGGAAGGTATGCAAGTTGGAGTGGGTCCAGGGTGCCTCCTTGTTCAGCCAAGATTCAGAGAAACAGAATATTACAGTTCTTTAGGTCCCGTTGATAAGAGTTCGTCCAGTTTGTTCTCCAGTGATTGTACGCTAGCCAATAGAACAAAGGGAAAGTTGGTTTATTTGTTTGCTGACGTAATCTCATTAGGAGGCTGCCTCACCTGCCTCTTTTTGGCCGCCACTTCCTCTTTCGAGTACCAGGGATTAGGGCCTGGTCCGGAGTAAGCAGAATGCCCAGAGTTGCCGATTCGTTGAGATAGAAATCTTCATCCAAATTGAGGCAAGTGATCGCTCTTCTGATGTCCAGAAGATGTTTTTGGGTCAAAGGAAATGATAGTGGAGACATTGCATACCAAAAAGTTAAGATCAGCATACATTATTTACATTTTTTTATAGCAGAGTAAAATGTCCACTATCCACTATAGCGCCATCTACTGTCATTTGTTTTACTATCTCTCTAATTTCTCTTTATCTTTTCCTTTCTATCTCACAGGCAAAAAATGCACTGGCCCATGGTGTCCAGTCTGCCCGCCATGACTGTGACCTACTGAGGGAGCAGTTTGAGGAGGAGCAGGAGGCAAAGGCAGAGCTGCAACGCGGCATGTCCAAGGCCAACAGTGAGGTGGCTCAGTGGAGGACTAAGTATGAAACTGATGCCATTCAGCGCACAGAGGAGCTGGAGGAGGCCAAGTGAGTCGCACGCAACAGCAGGAACTCACATATAGGGTGTGGGTGGTGACGTTGTAGTGGTACAGTAGTCTCATAAACCCACACCTTAGGCAACAGCAGTGTGGTCTGGTTTCAATTTTGACACTTTCTTGGCAACTTTAATAAGAAAAATAATTTGGGGTGGGTCCTATTAAAAATAACCTGTGATCCCCATCTTAGTAGCTGCCATCTTGCTCGCTGCTATCTGTATTTTATTCAAACAGATACGGTACCCACCATGTCATTTCAACGTGGAGAATTTGGGTCACATTTGGTAGATATATCTATTGTTTTATTTATCCGTTATTTTACCAGGTAAGTTGACTGAGAACACAATCTCATTTGCAGCAACGACCTGGGGAATAGTTCCAGGGGAGAGGAGGGGGATGAATGAGCCAATTGTAAACTGGGGATTATTAGGTGACCGTAATGGTTTGATGGCCAGATTGGGAATTTAGCCAGGACACCGGGGTTAACAACCCTACTCTTACAATAAGTGTCATGGGATCTTTAATGACCTCAGAGAGTCAGGACACCCGTTTAACGTCCCATACAAAAGACGGCACCCTACACAGGGCAGTGTCCCCAATCGCTGCCCTGGGGCATTGAGAGGAAAGAGTGCCTCCTACTGGCCCTCCAACACCACTTCCAGCAGCATCTGTTCTCTCATCCAGGGACTGACCAGGACCTGCTTAGCTTCAGAAGCAAGCCAGCAGTGGTATGCAGGGTGGTATGCTGATGGCATACATTGATCAATGAGATTCCAGCACATTTTCACCAATAATTAAACAATTTAAAAAATCAATCAGATCATGTGTTAGCCGTCACCCACATAGCTGATATTTTGGCGATGTCGAAGGTGTCACTTCATTGGAACTGTCAAATCGGTTAGAAGCCACTCTTGATCATTGTCATCAAGCCACACCTATCCCACTTGCGTAACAAATTCAGACCAAGAAAGTGTAGCTGTATAGAAATTATGACGCTCAAATTGAAACTCATTAAACAAAACAATGAGGATTTCTCACTCCGCCAGGACAGCGGAGTCAATCACCACCTTCCGGAGACACCTGAAACCCCACCTCTTTAAGGAATACCTAGGATAGGATAAGTAATCCTTCTCACCCCCCCCTAAAAGATTTAGATGCACTATTGTAAAGTGACTGTTCCACTGGATGTCATAAGGTGAATGCACCAATTTGTAAGTCGCTCTGGATAAGAGCGTCTGCTAAATGACTTAAATGTAATGTAAATGTCATCCTAATGGAGGACAAGATTACATCTATCATCCTAATGGAGGATAAGATTACATCTATCATCCTAATGGAGGTGTACAGTCGTGGCAAAAAGTTTTGAGAATTACACAAAAAAGTCTGCTGCCTCAGTGTCTTTAGATATTTTTGTCTGATGTTACTATGGAATACTGACGTATAATTACAAGCATTTAAAAAGTGTCAAAGGCTTTTACTGAAAATTCCATGAAGTTGATGCAAAGAGTCAATATTTGCACTGTTGACTCTTCTTTTTCAAGAATTGCAATTCATCTGATCACTCTTCATAACATTCTTGAGTATATGCAAATTGCCATCATGCAAACTGAGGCAGCAGACTTGTTGAAAATTTATATGTGTCATTCTCAAAACCTTTGGCCACGACTGTAGATTACATCTATCACCCTATTGGAGGAGTAGATTACATCTCACATTCCAGTGTTCAAATTTGTAAGCAAGGCTGCATGGGATTTCTCTTAATGCGACTCCGTGCAGCCAATGACAGTGCCAGTTTTACGTGTATGCCAGGTGCCATTTGTGGATTTGACAGTTCCACCTTTGACACAACCAAAACAACCGCAATGTGGATGTCGATTTAAAGAGGATCTGATTGAATAGAACCCTTAATGTTATCAATGTGCTCGATCAAATGACACAACCAAATTACCTGGATTTCAACTAGTTGAGATGACATTAAAGTATATAGTGCAAGTGATCAATGCCGTTCGAGATTCGGTGCAGATTATTACAGCAATGGTAAGATTTCCACAGACTGACAACCCTGAATGCTTTCTATGATTACATAAGACATTTATTGAGTAACCTCAAAATGTGGCCATGTATGTGTTACTCATTACTCTGTGGAAATCTAATGTACAATAACAAATATTTGTACATTAGTTTGTAAGATTGTTAATAACTTAATGTTAGGCTGTCTTACAAAAGTAATATCAAATTGTGAGTCTTTTTTAAAATTCCAGTTTGTCTACAAATTAATAATTGATGTTGCATTCACATCTCCATTTCAACCAAAAATCAAGGTTAATTAATAGGTCTAAATCAAACTTTAAAGGATGGTTTGATTTAGTCATTTTTTAACTTAGATCTTAGGTTCAGAGACTTGAGATGGAGACATCAAAACAACATTTAATTTACTAACTTGTAGATTCCATTAGAAAGCTGCCAAAGCTTAAAATGCTGGGCCTTTATGTATTGTCTGTTTTTAGTTGAGTCCTGGATTACATTTAAACAATAAGATGACTTCCCATCAACAGCATCATTGATAATATAATTGATAAAGTATGGCTCCAGTTCATTTGCTCTGTTAAAGCTACCCTTTTGGAATGACTTTGATAACAACGCAACACTGAACCTATTAAGTCTCAACAACCATTCTCACGACAACAGATTGGTAACAGCCTGTGACAAATATGGAAGTTAAAACCCTGGATGGAGGACCAAAGGGTAGTTGTAGATAGATCAACTCTCCAGTAGGAGGTGCTGTCCAGCCTATTGTTTTTTTCTGATAGAGATTATTACGTTGAAGATCTGATGTTGTTTCAAAGGTACAAATTCAACACATTTTATGCAAGGTTTGTCAGTGTTGAACATGTCACCATGTTGATGTAATCCTGTAGTTTAATTTTCACCTTTCACCACAGTTTGTTCATACCTTTTTTTAAATCCAATGTATTTTATGTAACAATACATTGACAAATGTTGAAACAATGTTGATTGAACCAGTTTGTGCCCAGTGGGTAGTTATATAGGCCGTGACATAGTACCAAACTGCCATTCTACTATGTACAGAGGGGTTAGGCCAGAACATTAGAACATTGTGGGAGGCAACCAAGATGTCTAGAGAGACTAGTGGTAGGGGGCTCTGAGAAAATGTCAAGTATTGTAACATTTGTTTTGGAAAAAATTGTTCACAATAAAACCACCCTCTGTCGTCCAACAGGAAGAAGCTTGCCCAGCGTCTGCAGGAGGCTGAAGAGACCATTGAGGCAGTTAACGCCAAGTGCGCCTCCCTGGAGAAGACCAAGCAGAGGCTGCAGGGAGAGGTGGAGGACATAATGATTGACATTGAGAGAGCAAACACAATGGCCTCCAACCTTGACAAGAAGCAGAGAAACTTTGACAAGGTGAAAATGAATAAACCTCACTCTAGGGTAATATTTTCTGTCTGAAATTTGATCAGTTGTCGTATAATTGTACCATATTCCTGATTCAAAACTCCATCAATGAGTTGTAATGAAAATCCTATGGATTTCCTTAGGTTCTGTCAGAGTGGAAGCAGAAGTATGAGGAAAGCCAGGCTGAGCTGGAAGGAGCTCAGAAGGAGGCTCGCTCTATGAGCACTGAACTCTTCAAGATGAAGAACTCCTACGAGGAGGCTCTGGATCATCTGGAGACTCTGAAGAGAGAGAACAAGAACCTGCAACGTGAGCATCTGACAGCAGTTCTATTTTGCTCATGTATTGTAAAGATGGAGGGAGCTTTAACCATCAAACTTACATTAAATTACTATTACACCATCTCTGAGTATAAAATTATATTTTTTGTACTCGTAATCAGCGTTCCTATGAACAACCCAAGGAAGTGAAGGGCAATTATATTTGCAAGACCATATGAAGTGCTGTTAATTATTTATCTGTTATTATGATTCAATGTCAACTTCAGTGCATTGGTAATATCCACAAAAAATTATCTCTCAAGTCTAAACTGCTCCTGTGTTTGTGTGTGCAGAGGAGATCTCTGACCTGACTGAGCAGATCGGAGAGACTGGCAAGAGCATTCATGAGCTAGAGAAGGCCAAGAAGACTGTGGAGACAGAGAAGTCTGAGATCCAGACGGCTCTGGAGGAGGCTGAGGTACAAACTACAGCTGTTTGATGGGAAAAGCAGTGTTACCCGAGCCAATGCTAGCTACAGTCCAATGATGTCTGTAATGGTGTTTATTGTAGTCATATATATTTAATTGCTGGTGTTATTCACATCCAAATCTATTGAACACAAATTACCTGACTGCTTCTCCCTGTCCAGGGCACACTGGAGCACGAGGAATCCAAGATTCTGCGTGTGCAACTGGAGCTGAACCAGGTCAAGGGTGAGGTAGACAGGAAGATTGCTGAGAAGGATGAGGAGATGGAGCAGATCAAGAGGAACAGCCAGAGGTTGACTGACTCCATGCAGAGCACCCTGGACTCTGAGGTCAGGAGCAGGAATGATGCCCTGAGGGTGAAGAAGAAGATGGAGGGAGACCTGAATGAGATGGAGATCCAGCTGAGCCACGCCAACCGCCAAGCGGCCGAGGCCCAGAAACATCTGAGGAATGTCCAGGGACAGCTCAAGGTAAAGGGAATGGGACATCAGGCTCAAACATCTAAAAATGGGGAGGGATTTGTTTGTGAATCTTTAAAACAGGCTTTAACCATGCAATTTAAAATATTGAATCTATTGGACTAATATACTGTGGAAATGTAGGGATAATGAGGAAATTCTTACCAATAAACATATTTATCACCGATCCTATCACCTCTACTTCCACAAGTCCCAATGAACCTGTCATTATGAACCCCAGGATGCCCAACTGCACCTTGATGACGCCGTCCGTGCCTCAGAGGACATGAAGGAGCAGGCAGCCATGGTGGAGCGCAGGAACGGTCTGATGGTGGCTGAAATCGAGGAGCTGAGAGTTGCCCTGGAGGTGACAGAGAGAGGCCGCAAAGTGGCTGAGACTGAGCTGGTGGACGCCAGCGAGCGTGTTGGACTGCTGCACTCCCAGGTACAGGTCAAAATCAAATTCTTATGAAACTCAACCAAACATACCATTTACACAGTGCTTGCTTTTATATGTCGTAACTTCTGCCTTATGACAAGTAAATTCTCTTGAGAGTCAAACCATTTGTCTTGTTTCCTCCAGAACACCAGCCTTCTGAACACCAAGAAGAAGCTGGAGACTGACCTGGTGCAGGTGCAGGGAGAGGTGGAGGACATCGTCCAGGAAAGCAGGAATGCAGAGGAGAAGGCCAAGAAGGCCATCACTGATGTGAGTTCTCATGATCTATTGAATTACATCAACTTCATTTAGCCCCAATGATAACAGGGCTGGTTAACACTAGTATTGGCTGAGCCTCGAGGCATCCCAGTTTGAGGCAACATCGATTCTAACAGCCTAATAAATACATTTCATCTACAGTGCCTTCAGAAAGTATTCATACCCTTCGACTGATTCCACATTTTGTTGTGGTACTGCTTGAATTCAAAATGTATTAATTAGATTTTTGTCTCACCAATCTACACACAATACCCCATAATGACAACGTGAAAACATGTTTTTAGGACATTTTTTAAAACGTGTTAAATGAAATACAGATGTAATTTCCATAAGTATCTATCAAGTTAGCATTTTTACTGCAGGGTGTTCATGGCTCCCAACGGCTCCCAACGTCTCGATTCCTCTCTGCCAAACTGACGTTGGTTTAGTAGATATGTATGTTGGAACATTGGTACATCATGGGAGGCAGCCTGTCTGTCTTGAGCTACCTTCCTGTAGGTTTTTGCTCTAAATCTATCCAACAAATGTATTTATAAAGCCCTTTTTACATCATTAGATGTCACAAAGTTCTTACACAGAAACTCAGCCTAAAACCTCAAACAGCAAGCAATGCAGATGTAGAACCTAGGAACATAGGAAGAAATCTAGAGAGGAACCAGGCTCTAAGAGGTGGCCAGTCCTCTTCTGAATGTGCTGGGCAGAGATTATAAGAGTACATGGCCATTAAGGTCAGATCGTTCTTTAAGGTGTTCAAATGTTCCATAGATGACCAGCAGGGTCAAATAATAATCACAGTGGGAGAATTAGAGGGAGCATACTTAAGTTCACACCAGACACCAGATAAGACAGGGGAATTACACCAGATAGCACAGACTGACCCTAGCTCCCCGGTACATATAGTACAGCATAGATAATGGAGGATGAGAAGGGGGAGGGATCGGGGACACTGTGACCCCGTCTGACGATAATCCTGGACAGGGCCAACCAGTTAGGACATAACCACACCCACTTTGCCAAAGCACATTCCCCTCACTACTAAAGGGATATCAACAGATCACCAACTTACTACCCCAATGCACAAGCCC
The DNA here is from genome assembly GCF_023373465.1 of Oncorhynchus keta. Taxonomy (NCBI): domain Eukaryota; kingdom Metazoa; phylum Chordata; class Actinopteri; order Salmoniformes; family Salmonidae; genus Oncorhynchus; species Oncorhynchus keta. The sequence continues at coordinate 90,090 of NW_026289989.1, forward strand.
GAGGGGGCCGCAAAACACTCAAGTGACGCACCCCTCCTAGGGACGGCATGGAAGAGCACTAGTAAGCCAGTGACTCAGCCCCAGTAATAGGGTTAGAGGCAGAGAATCTCAGTGGAGAGAGCTGAGCCAGCCAGGCAGACACAGCAAGGGTGGTTAGTCACTCCAGTGCCTTGCCATTCACCTTCGCACCCCTGGGCCAGACTACACTCAATCATATGACCTACTGAAGAGATTAGTCTTCAGTAAAGACTTAAAGGTTGAGACCGAGTCTGCGTCTCTCACATGGACAGGCAGACCATTCCATAAAAATGGAGCTCTATAAGAGAAAGCCCTGCCTCCAGCTGTTTGCTTAGAAATTCTAGGGACAATAAGGAGGCCTGCGTCTTGTGATCGAGCGTACTTGTGGGTAGGTACGGCAGGACCAAATCGGAAAGATAGATAGGAACAAGTCCATGAAATGCTTTGTAGGTTAGCAGTAAAACCTTGAAAATCAGCGATAGCCTTAACAGGAAGAGGCCAGCACTGGAGTAATATGATCAAGATTTTAGCAGCTGTATTTCAAATCAAATCAAATTGTATTAGTCACATGCGCCGAATACAACAAGTGTAGTAGACCTAACACTGAAATGCTTACTTACGAGCCCCTAACCAACATTGCAGTTACAAAAAATACGGATAAGAATAAGAAATAAAAGTAACAAGTAATTAAAGAGTAGCAGTAAAATGTCAACATCAAGACTATATACAAATGATAAAAACAGAGAGTAGCAGCGATCAAATTGTCTGGGTAGCCATTTGATTAGGTGTTCAGGAGTCTTATGGCTTGGGGGGTAGAAGCTGTTTAGAAGCCTCCAAGACTTCGCGCTCCAGCACTGCTTGCCGTGCGGTAGCAGAGAGAACGGTCTATGACCAAGGTAGCTAGAGTCTTTGACAATTTTTAGGGCCTTCCTCTTACACTGCCTGGTAATAGAGGTCCTGGATGGCAGGAAGTTTGGCTCCAGTGATGAACTGAGCCGTTCGCACCACCCTCTGTAGTGCCTTGCAGTTGCCATACCAGGCAGTGATGCTCTCAATGGTGCAGCTGTAGAACCCTTTGAGGATCTGAGAACCCATGCCAAATCTTTTCAGTCTACTCAGGGGGAATAGGTTTTGTTGTGCCCACTTCACGACTGTCTTGGTGTGCTTGGACCATGATAGTTTGTTGGTGGTCTACCCTTAACACCTGGGGGCGGCCCGTCATGAAGTCCAGGATCCAGTTGCAGAGGGAGGTGTTTTGTCCCAGGCTCCTTAGCTTATTGATGAGCTTTGAGGGCACTGTGGTGTTGAACGCTGAGCTGTCGTCAATGAATATCATTCTCACATTTGTCCAGGTGGGAAAGGGCAGCGCATGCTCGCAGTACACATCCTGGTAATCTGTCTGGCCCTGTGGCCTTGTGAATGTTGACCTGTTTAAAGTTCTTACTCACATCGGCTGCGGAGAGCGTGATCACACAGTCTTCCAGAACAGCTGGTGCTCTCATGCATGTTTCAGTGTTATTTGCCTTGAAGCGAGCATAAAAGTAGTTTAGCTCGTCTAGTAGGCTTGTGTCACTGGGCAGTTCTTGGCTGTGCTTCCCTCTGTAGTCGGTAATGGTTTGCAAGCCCTGCCACATCTGATGAGCATCAGAGTTGGTGTAATACAATTCCATATTAGTCCTGTATAGACACTTTTCCTGTTTGATGGTTAGGGTTAGGGTTAGAGGGCACATTTCTAATAAGCTTCCGGGTTAGAGTCCCTCTCCTTGAAAGTGGCTGCTCTAGCCTTTATCTCAGTGCGGATGTCAGACTCGTCAAAGGAAAAAAAGGATTCTGCCAGTCCGTGGTGAGTAATCGCAGTCCTGATGTCCAGAAGTTATTTTCCGTCACGAGAGACTGTTGCGGCAACAATATGTACAAAATAAGTAAAAACATACGTTGCAAATAAACTAACAAAAAAAGCACAATCGGTTGGGGGCACATAAAACGTCTGCCTTCTTCTCCGTCTGCCTTCTTCTCCGTCTGCCTTCTTCTCCGTCGCCAGAACTCCGGAACTGACTGAAGTTTATTTTATGTTTTATCCGGGTAGTCGGAGAGTAGAGCATTGCAGTAGTCTAATCTAGAAGTGACAAAAATATGGATGAGATTTTCATCATAATTTTTGCATAAGTTTTAGATTTTTGCAATGTTATTATGGTGGGAAAAAAGCTGCCCTTTAAATATTCTTGATATGTTCATCAAATGAGAGATCAGGGTCCAGAGTAATGCCAAGGTCCTTCAGTTTTATTTGAGGTGACTGTACAACCATCAATATTGTTTGTCAGATCAAACAGCATATCTCTTTATTTCTTGGGGCCTAGAACTAGCACCTCTGTTTTGTCCGAGATTCAAAGTAAAACGTTTGCCGCCGTCCACTTCCTTATGTCTGAAACACAGGCTTCCAGGGTAGACAATTTTGGAGCTTCACCATGTTTTGTCAAAATGTACAGCTGCATGTCGTCCACATAGCAGTGAGAGTTGAAATTGTGGTTTCGAATGACATCACCAAGAGTTAGGATATATAGTGAAAACGATAGTGGTACTAAAATGTTAAAAATTCTAATAATGAGCTGGTTGATATTCTGCATCCAGTTAATTATAACTGAGGTTGGAGCAAAAACCTACAGAAGGGTTGGAGAACCCTGGTCTAGAGAGACATACATTAAACAAACTACCATTCCAGGCCGCCATGATGGCTGAGGAGCTGAAGAAGGAGCAGGACACCAGCTCTCACCTGGAGAGGATGAAGAAGAACCTGGAGGTCACAGTCAAGGACCTGCAGCACCGCCTGGATGAGGCTGAGAACCTGGCCATGAAGGGAGGCAAGAAGCAGCTCCAGAAACTGGAGTCCAGGGTGAGTTAACAACAGGGTGGATTAGAGTGGATTGAAAAACAGATTTCTGGACATTGTTTCTTGGGCATTGTGTAATGACTTTTTCTCTCAATAACCCACCTAGATAATGAAAATCTGCTGTTAACATTACAGATCCCTTCAATTAAAATGTTAAAAGTATATGAACAGACAGCTACTGTACGTCCTTGACCGAGTAGAAGAATATACCTCTGTTTTACAAAGATTTGTTATGTATGATTTCACCACCTCAAACAAATGCCTATGTTAATTTCTTCTACAAAGGTGCGTGAGCTTGAGACTGAGTTGGAGTCCGAGCAGAAAAGAGGTATAGATGCGGTCAAGGGAGTCCGCAAGTATGAGCGCCGAGTCAAGGAGCTCACCTACCAGGTAACAGGAAGTGCCTTTTTCACAAAATCTACACTAACACAAACAGGTTGGAGTATAAAACTGAGGCAGTGAATCTTTGATTTTGACCCACAGACTGACGAGGATAAGAAGAACGTTGGAAGGCTTCAGGACCTGGTAGATAAGCTGCAGATGAAAGTGAAGGCCTACAAGAGGCAGGCTGAGGAAGCAGTAAGTCACCTGCTGTACTTAGTCAAATACTCTGAAAGCATGCTTTCGAAAACATATTTTTCCCTCGTTACCTTCATGTAAATACAGTTTAGTTACAGCTGAGATTAACAAAAGTTGAAACACTGGTCGCCCCAGGCGCATTTGTTATTGTTTCTGTTTTGTTTATCAAACAAAGGAGATGAGTATGAAGTGTTGTGGTAAAATAAAATCTATTCTGTTTGCAAGTTAGTGAAACTTGACACCCCTACCCAACAGTGCAGTAGTCAATAATAGTATAACCAATAAAAGGTAAAGAAATATATAACCCTAACACGAGAAATAAACAAGAAGATAATTATAGATAATTTAAGTCAATGATGTGAAAGAAAACAAAAGTGTTTGTTGTTTTGAGAAACATCTGTGTTGTTGTAATAACATCTTTGTTGTTGTAATAACATATTTGTGTTGTTGTAATAACATCTTTGTGTTGTTGTAATAACATCTTTGTATGGCAAGTAATTTGTAATAACATCTGCATGTATGTTGTAATAACATCTTTGTTGTTGTAATAACATATTTGTTGTTGTGGTATTAACGGATTCCAACTTTAAAGTGCTTCTGCACATTAGTCAATATTGACTCAATTGATATGGCAAGTAATTGCTGAAGATATTATGCACATTTCTCAGTGCATAGTATAGGGTTAGTATTAATTTGCAGTCCTGGTGGCTGGTCTACTGGTAGTGCCAGTGCCCCTGGATCAGATATGTCCCTGCAAGCAGTGGTTTGATCCCCGTTTACCCCGCAGGCAGTGGTTTGATCCCTGTTCACCCTGCAGGCAGTGGTTTGATCCCCGTTCACCCTGCAGGCAGTGGTTTGATCCCCGTTCACCCTGCAGGCAGTGGTTTGATCCCCGTTCACCCTGCAGGCAGTGGTTTGATCCCCGTTCACCCTGCAGGCAGTGGTCTGATCCCCGTTCACCCTGCAGGCAGTGGTTTGATCCCCGTTCACCCTGCAAGCAGTGGTTTGATCCCCGTTCACCCTGCAAGCAGTGGTCTGATCCCCGTTCACCCTGCAAGCAGTGGTTTGATCCCCGTTCACCCTGCAAGCAGTGGTCTGATCCCCGTTCACCCTGCAAGCAGTGGTTTGATCCCCGTTCACCCTGCAGGCAGTGGTTTGATCCCCGTTCACCCTGCAGGCAGTGGTTTGATCCCCGTTCACCCTGCAGGCAGTGGTTTGATCCCCGTTCACCCTGCAGGCAGTGGTTTGATCCCCGTTCACACTTTCTCTGCTGTATCATCAGCTCCCTATTTACAGCACATTGCTATCTGAAGATAAAAAACACATTTAAAACACTTATTTTTAAAGAATATGAATTTGCTTCCTGAATCTTCAAACAATATACTGATGTTATGCTCTCCCTCTCAGGAGGAAGCAGCCAACCAGCACATGTCTAAATTCAGGAAGGTGCAGCATGAGCTGGAGGAGGCTGAGGAGCGTGCTGACATTGCTGAGACTCAAGTCAACAAGCTCAGAGCCAAGACCCGTGACGGTGGAAAGGTAAAGAGCTGCTGCTAAACCTACAAACCTGTTCAAATATGGCCACATCAACTCCACCTATGCTTCAGTATAATTCAAACTAAAATGGAACTTTGAAATTCAAAATAAAAAATCCAAGCTTATTACTGAGCCTTAAATGCTTGATTGATTATATTATTTTGATGTTCATTAATTTAGCATGTTCATTATTTCATACTGATCCATTATTTTCTTTCTTCCTTCCTACAGGGCAAAGAAGCTTCTGAATAAACAAGATCAAAGTCTCTTAACATTTTACTGTGTTGCATAAAATATGATTTTCATGGTGAAATTGTGAGCATTGATTAAAAACATGTTGGCCAACATATACTTTTTTTGGACTGTTGTCGTGTCTTACTATTATTAAATGATATGACATGCTATTTTATCAAATTGATTACCTAACGTTTAATTGATTACGTGATTGAAATAAACCATTCCTCAATTCAACCATTAATAACCTGGGGCACCACGGAAGTGGTAATCTCCCGAATCCACTCTCGTTACAGCAGCCATGTTTTTGGGTTAACAGCTGAGGAATGAGGCTGGAGAAATGTCAGTGGAGCTGCCCTTTGCTCATGTCAATGCCAGAGCATTAACTTTCAGCCAGAAGGGTCCTACTAATCACCCCAAACAACTCCAAACAGGTACCCAAAATAAAAACCAGGTACCAAAAACAACCCCATAGCTAGTTAGCTGTTTCTAGCCAGTTTGTCCTGGGAGAATGACATTGGGTTGTTATTTTACTTGACATGCATCTTTGATTAATCTCTCCTCATTCATCTTTCAAGCATCCACATGGGTTAGGGCTAATGAAAACCCAATGAGGAGATGGAAGAGATGGGACTTGCTGCGTGTCAATCATCTCAAATGGAACCCAGTTCTATTTGAACATTTGGCACCGCCGCGTATTTCCGAAACCCAGGTTCTTCTGATACCTATTTTGACATTATTAGTCAACCAGGATGTCCTCACATTGCTAACATTTGCCTGCGTAATTGAGCAAAAGCAAGATATGTGAGCTGGATAAAAAAGATCTGGATGAACCGAGGCACCCATAAGATGTATTGGATCAAGTGTTGTTGTCAAATCCTCCCAAGACCCTGCCAAAATACATCAAAAATGTGCAATGAAGGTTTTATAGTAACAGTTTACTCAATTGCTTAATGACAATCTGGCAGTTATCAGAATATCAATCCCCCCCAGAATAAGTTTGGAGTTTAGAGAAACATGTCCCTCAAATACAAAATTGCAGATCGTATATCATGCAAGATCTTTGAACATTAAAATATACTGAACAAAAATAAACACAACATGCAACAATTTCAAACATTTTATTGAGTTACAGTTCACATAAGGAAATCAGTCAATTGAAATACAATTCATTAGGCCCTAATCTATGGATTTCACATGACTGAGAATATAGATATGCATCTGCTGGTCACAGATACCTTAAATAAATATTAGGGACGTGGATCAGAACACCAGCCCGTATCTGGTGTGCCCACCATTTGCCTCATGCAGTGACACATCATCTTCGCATAGAGTTAATCCGGCTGTTGATTGTGGCCTGTGGAATGTTGTCCCAACTCCTCTGCAATGGATGTGCAAAGTTTCTGAGTATTGGCGGGAACTAGAACCTGCTGTCACGCACATCGATTCAGAGCAACCCAAACATGCTCAATGTGTGACATGTCTGGTGAGTACGCAGGCCATGGAAGAACTGGGACACGTTCAGCTTCCAGGAATTGTGCACAGCTCCTCGCGATACAGGGCAGTGCATTATCATGCTGAAACATGAGGTGATGGTGGCGGATGAATGGCGGCGGATGAATGGCAGGAAAGTGGCCCTCAGGATCTCATCACGGTATCTCTGCAGCTTCAACATTTTCTCGATCTCGAGTACGAGGCTGGCAACATCGTTACTTCAATGGACATTGTGTGCTACCATCCTCAAAGCTCAGCTTAGTGAGGTACATGAGCGTAAGGCCTTTGCTTTCCTGCGGCATGTACATTGTGAGTTTGTAGAGAATAATGAGACTTGCTCTGCAGTGTTCTTCAAATCAGTTAGGGAAAAGGGTTAGGGTTAGGGTTAGGTTTAGGGTTAGGTTTTGAATATAATTGTGTTTCGTTTCAACTAGTTAGTTTTACGGTGCACAGGCCTATCTCCTGTTTATCCCTCCCATTTCTGATGATCTGATATAATAGGTGTAGTACTTAAAAAGGCCCGTAGATGTCCTCCTAAGATCATAAATTAAACTGAGTTAAGCTCCAAGTTGCCTCTTTTTCTGGGTGGCCGTACAGAAGTCGATGTGGTGAGAGATTCATTCAACCATAGTGTTGTTAAATATGAACATAAACGCCATATTGTGCATTTAAATGCTTTTGTTAACCCTTTCATGCGTGAGTTCCAAATATCTCTAACAGTCGCCCCAGCGTGAGTTTTTTTATGCACGTGATGTTAGAATGTTCTCTCCATTCCAGAATGTGATTGATACGTAACAGTACATTTTATCCGCGCTGCCCTCAAACTAAAGCACACACACAGCCTGTTTATATTTATAGGTTGTTTTAACTTCAATTTCAAATGATTTTCTAACAAGTTTTTATTTTCTAAAAACAGTTTGAATTTAGGTGTGTTCTGCCTCCTCATTCATTCACATAAAAAATTGTCATTTTTACTTTTGCGGATAATTACATTTTTCATCCAATTACAAAAATACCTTGTTCAGTAATCATCTCACCTGTTAGTTGGCGGTGAACTGTGCTGCCGTTGAGGACAGCAGTGTCGATCAGATGGAAAAATATCTTCTTATACCACTTGTTCGTTTTCCGTGTGCATTCCACAAAGCTGTTTATCATGTCTGCCTTATCCACGGCCCCCATTTTGAGGTTATAATCAAGCACACAATCTGGTTTGATCTTTCTCTCTCCGGTCAGGTGGTCCACCTTCCCTGTGGCTGACATGGTTGCTGTATGGACAGTGGAGAGGACATGGACGTCTCGCTTGTCATGCCACTTTACTGCCAGCTGTTGACCGTTCTCCTGGAATTCCACCTCCCCTCTCTGCATCTTCCCGCATCCGAATGCCGGCATCCCCTTCTGGTTCGACCTGACTGAGCCACAGGCCCCTGTGCTGTTGGAGAGCAGATGCTGGAAGAGTGTGGGACTGCTGTACCAATTGTCCACGTACAAAGTGTGTCCCTTGCCGAGATGAGGAGCCAGCATGGTCATCACCACGGACCCTGACACCCCAAGCCCCTCATAATGTTTGATGTCAGTGGTGGACCCTGTGTAAACTATAATATCCTGGACAAATCCTGTCTTCACGTCGCACATGACAAAGAACTTGACTCCAAACCTGTGCCTTTTGGAGGGTATATATTGACGGAACGCCAGCCTACCTTTCCATAACATCAGGGACTCATCAATGCATAGGTCCTTGTATGGCACAAAGACCCGACCAAATGCTGATGTCAGGCTGATAAGAACATTTCTTATTTTGTATAACGGGTCACTTAGGATGGCAGTAGCATTGTTGACAAAATGCAGGCATCGCAGCAGAACGAGGAAGCGATCTTGGGAAAAGAGGGAGGCAAAGAAGGGAGTTGCAAACATAGGATCTGTGCTCCAGTATTCTCTTAGGGAGTTCTTCTGTACTATTCCCATGAGAACGACTGTCACCAGGAAGGTATACATTTCACTAATTGTGGTTGTCACCCATTTAGCGAGTTTCCCCCTCACTCCTGGCTCTCTCCTCTCCTGTAGCTCTAAGGCATAGCGATTGGTCTCCTCAACTATCTCTCCCACCAGCTCCTCTGTCAGAAACAACTTGAATCACTCTGCCTCAGTTGGAAATGGCAAGGGGCGTTGCACTCCAGACTGGGACTCGTCAAAGCAGACAGCAGGGCCAGGTGGGGTGAAATGACTGGTGGCCTTCCAGCTACCACAGAACTCCTGTACTTCATCCACTGTCGGTCTGCCTCCATCACCACCGGCATCTTCAAAGGGACCTGGTACTTCCTCAGTTGACACGGGAAATTCAGATTCAGGGTTCTCAATGGCTACAAGGTTGAGGGGCAGCTCCTCACTGTCACTGTCAGAATCTGATTCCTGACTTTCATACTCAGACTCATTGTCCGAATTTTTAAAAATCTCCAGAATTTCCACATTTGTGAGTTGTCTCCTTTTGAAAGACATTGTTAATGCTACAGCTTAGCTCACTAACTACATACATAAACAACAACACTGAATGGCGCAGAGTGGGAGGTTACGTGGTTGACTGTCGGCACGCGCCACTTGTATCAATAAATCACTATCAGAAAATGTTTTGTGTGGCAATTATTTGTGTATTTACGATTTTATTCACATTTTTTCAATTCTTGGTGACAACTCATGCATTCCGATTCTTGCACAGATTGTAATGGGCACATATTATGTGTGTAAAATACTTTTTTGAAGGTTGTACTGATTATTATGAGCTAAGCTAATTCCAGCTGTGTAGCCATGTTTGTTGACATACAATGCATTCTGGGATTCACGTCTGTTTGACCAAAGATGTTATAACAAAATGAGGTGAGTAAGAGTTCACACATTTTTTGAGGACTTCCGGAAATTAATGGTGGGATGTGAACTACGGTAGATGACACACCCCTTCAACATGCAAACTACAAACAGACCAAACTAATCTCCTCTTCTCTCATTATCTTCGGTTTCTGTGAGGAAAAAATGCATGGCTGCGCACTGAAACTAATCGTCTGATTACTTTCGATTTCTATAAAGTGTTTTACCTAGTTATTTCGATCAATGGTGAGCTCACCCATGATGTAATTCATTATATATAGTAATTGCTATTAGCTAATTCATATTGTAGTTTACATCAGCCGAGAGTTAGAAAATATGACTGCTTGTGTTGGGTCAATCTATCCTCAGCGCTAGGACAAATGTAGCCTACATTTTTCCGGTTAGGATGATTGTGTTATGCTATATCTTCTTCTGTGAATATCTGAACAATGCATCCAAAAATAAACTGCTGACATTCTGGACGTAACTTTGTAAGGACTGTGTTTGTGTAAATATTTTCAGAAAAAAGCCAGATCAAACGCTGATTGTTGCGTCATTCGAAACTGCCGTTCTAAACGAGCATTCTAAACACACGGGTGTGATCGTAAGCTTCAGGGACCACTGTAGAGCGATCACACCCGTGTGATGGTACGTGTGAAAGGGTTAAAGGAAAGGAAAAACCTAAAAGAGGAAGTGCCAAACTAAAACCAAACAAACCATAAATATATAGAGAGTAAAAATAAAACATGAATAAAACCGTGTTCTTCTCCATCCATTTTCCTATCTGTTAAAACCCATTTTCTAAAACCTCTCGTTCAGGCCATTTGGCGTTATTATCTGCAGGTGCTGGATCCACTCCCGTTCTTCCCTCTTTCGCTGCCCACAGGTCCAGCCTATATGTGCCTGTAACCCTGATATGGTAAGGTGTGTGATGGGGTGCTCCTGGAAGTGGGTTATGAGTTCCGTTTGTAGGTGTGCCCTTTTAATGTTATACAGGTGTTGTTTCGTTTGTAGGTGTGCCCTTTTAATGGGTTAGGGTTTAGGGTTTAGGGTTTAGGGTTCAGGGTTCAGGGTTAGGGTTAGGGTTAGGTTTCTAGTTTTGAGTCGCTTGATCCACTTTCATCTCTGACACGTGGAAACCGGAGGGGGGAAGGGAGGGGGTGCACTCCACATCATATACGCGCGGGCCGGAGGGTACGGGCGCGGCTGGCTAAAGTTGTAGGCCCCATGGTTGCCCACTTGTAGATTAACCCATAGGTTGGGTTAAAGGGTCGTCTGTCCGTAGGGTAGGGGTTAGGTATAGTTGGTGGAATGGTTAAGGTTAGGGTTGAGGTTAGGGTTGAGGTTAGGGTTGAGGTTAGGGTAAGGGTTAGTTTGTCTAGTTTTGAGTCGGTTGATCCACTTCCATCTCTGATACGTGGAATCCAAAGGGGGGGAAGGGAGGGGGGTGCACTCCACATCATATACGCGCGGGCCGGCCAAAGTAGTAGGCCCCATGGTTGCCCACTTGTAGATTAACCCGTTGGTTGGGTTAAAAGACTGTCTGTCAGTAGGTTTTAGGGTTAGATATAGTTTTTAGAGTGGTGAAGGTTAGGTTTAAGGTTAGGGTAAGGAATAGTTTTTTTAGAGAGGTTAAGGTTAGGTTTAGGTAAGGTTTTTTTAGAGTGGTTAAGGTTAGGGTTAGGTTTAGGGTTAGGTATAGTTTTTCAGAATGGTTAAGGTTAGGTTTAGGTAGGTCTGTCAACTCAACTTAGGATCAGGCAAAGCCCTTGAGTTGCGTCCCTTATGCAGGTCCGGTCCTCGGTTGGTTGCCATGTGTCCATGTCGAGTGGTATGGTCATGGTGTCCAGGTCCGCTATGTCAACGGAGGTGGAAAGCATAGTGCAACCTAGGAGTTTTACTCCCTTACGGATCCTTCTTCTTTAGCTCCATGTTGTCTATGTATCCACTTCAGTGTTCGTCAGTCTTTGGTCCTGGATGTTTTCAGTCATGTGTGTAATTAGGAGTTATTCCCTTTCAGGATCCTAATTCCAAATTAACCCATGTCTAGTCGAATCCAGCTGGTCTGTATGGGTATACTCGGCGTAGGATCAGGCAAAACCATCGAGTTGCGTACCTTGTGCAGGTCCGGACCTCAGTCGGTTGCCATGTGTCCCTGTCAAGTGGTCAGTCTTTAAACTACCAGTGGTTTGAGCAGACAAAAACCCAGGAGGCGAGCCCTCTCTATGGTTGTCATGCATCCACCCTTGGAGTTCCGTCCTGTGTTTCAGTGGGTGTATGGAGGGTTTAGGAACAGACAAACCTTCTCTGGCTTACGTATGAAACGTCCGGCAGTAGTAGAAGTTCATTGTCATGTGTCCACCCCACCATCTCAGTCGTAGGTGATTCAGTGGTTTTGGGTAATAGTGACCAGTGGAGTTACTCCCTTCCAGGATCGTAACGTTTCCAGAGGTATATCATCCCTAGACAGTGAATTTGTTCGTAGTCCAGGTAAAAAAAGTGGTTCGGTTGTCCAGGCTAAGTACGGCGGGGTAAGGGATCCCCCCCATGGGAAATTATTCCGTGGGATCCAATTCTCCGCCAGACATTATTACTATCCATATCCTCCTGTCTTCTTGCTTGGTGTATGGAAGGGCCTAATTGCTTCGGGTGTAATCGCTGCGGGGGAGTCGCCAAGGTTGGGGTCCCCAGAGTTGTTGGAGAAAAAAGGTTCTCGTCCATTGGGGGTGCTGGTGGGTGTCTCCAAAAAATATTTTAGAAGGATGGTAGGTTGGTGAAGGTTTTTTTTGTTTAAATTTGGTCTATTTGTGTTCTATTTTATTGTTTCTTTCCGTCAAGGGTCCATGGTCATGGTAACTCTTACTTCCAGAAACAAAAAAGAAAAAAGAAAAATCATATAAATATATATATATATATTTTTTTGTAATAATGTGTAAGTAAAAGTAACTAAAAGGTAAATATTTTTTGAGAGTCCGTGGTCACGGTAACTCTATAGTGCTATTGGAGGTCTATTTTTGTGGTCTAAATGACCCCCTATTTTTTATATGGGAGGTGGGGTGTGTAAGGTGCGGGTGCAGTGTATGCCCAGATGTTCCTCAGCTGTACTGGAAGCCTCAGTGGTGGTCCAGCCCGTGGTAGTGGTGTTGGTCCTGGAGGTTTTTTTTTAGGGGGCGTCCATCCATGGTCCGTGAGTCTCGGTGAGATTCTTTGATGTCTTCGTTGTGGTTTTTATTTTGGAAGTGGCTGTTGACCAAGGAATCCTTAAGATTTTTGTTCCTTTTGAAGGCCAGGATGGGTGTGTGGAGAGGGAGTAGTTGTTTGGATTTGAGTCTATTTTGGATGCGAGTAGCCACTCGGTAGCTTGGTGAGTTGTATGGTGGGGGTAGGCCATCAGGTATGGTCGGGTTGATCTTCTGGCATTGGTTCCCATTGGAAGGGGTGTTGGTCCTTGAGGGGTTTGGGAGGTCCATCCTTGGTCCGTGGGTCCCGGTGAGATTCTTTGGTTTGTGTTTTTGTTTTTAGAGGTGGCAGCTGACCAAGGAATCCTTAAGATTCTTGTTCCTTTTGAAGGCCAGGATGGGTATGTGAAGAGGGAGTAGTTGTTTGGACTGGAGTGTTTATTTGGATGCGAGTAGCCACTCGGTAGCTTGGTGAGTTGTATGGTGGGGGTAGGCCATCAGGTATGGTGGGGTTGATCCACTTCTAGGGAGAGTTTCTTTAACATCGGTTCCTGTTGGAAGTGGTGTTGGTCCTTGAGGGGTTTGGGAGGTCCATTCTTGGTCCGTGGGTCCCGGTGAGATTCTTTGGTTCTTTGTTGTGGTTTTTAGAGGTGGTTGTATACCAAGGAATCCTTGAGGATTTTAATTCCTTTGAGAGGCCAGGATCGGTGTGTGAAGAGGGAGTATTCTTTAAGGAATACCTAGGGAATACCTAGGATAGGATAAAGTAATCCTTCTCACCCCCCCCCCCTTAAAAGATTTAGATGCACTATTGTAAAGTGGCTGTTCCACTGGATGTCATAAGGTGAATGCACCAATTTGTAAGTCGCTCTGGATAAGAGCGTCTGCTAAATGACTTAAATGTAATGTAAATGTAATGTAAATGAGTAGTTGTTTTGACCGTAGTCTCTTCTGGATGTGGGTCGCCACCCGGTAGCTTGGTGAGTTGTATGGTGGAAGTGGGCCATCGGGTATGGTGGGGTGGAGCCTCTTTCTTGGGAGAGTTTCTTAAACATCGGTTCTTGTTGGTCCTGGGTTGGTGAGACCAGGTTGTCCCGTGTTTTCAGAGTAGTAGTGGTAAGGGCCTGGTGTTCCGTATGGTTTCTTTTATTTTTAATGTGGTATCGTCCCACCTGTGGAGGCATTAACCCTGTGGTACTGGATCGGTGAGGGCTTCACCTTTCGCTGGGTTTTGCTGCTGGATGGAGCAGGTGGGTTGGTCCGGTCCGTGGAGTTTCTGGAGGGGGACAGAGCACGGGGTCAGGGTCCACACATCGATAGCTTCTGTTGGGTTGTAGGAGGTTTTTATGGTGTTTTTTTGGAATATCCTGTAGCGTCTTAGTGCTTGTAAAGGTGGTTTGGTATTGGGGCCCTCTGGTCCTGTGTGGGGGACCGTCCTCTGGGGTGTCCGCGTCCTATCTCTCCACTGGATCGGTGAGAGCTTGGCCTTTTGGCTGGGTTTGTTGTTTTTGATGGAGTGGGTGGGTTAGTCCGGTCCGTGGAGTTTCTGGATGGGGATATAGCACGGAGTCAGTGTCCAAGAATGGATAGACTCTGTTGGGGAGTAGGAAGTTGATGGTGTTCTTTTGAGTTTCCTGCAGAGTCTAAGTGCTCGTAAAGGTGGTCCGGTACTGGTGCCCTCTGGCCCTATGTGGGGGACCGTCCTCTGGGGTGTCCACGTCCTATCTCTCTATCCTATGTTGTGGTAAGCGGTGGTGGTATTCTGTTTGAAGAGGTGACCTGTTTGGCAGGTTTGAGGCATGTCCTTCTCGAGGGGCTGGGTGTCTAGAAGGTCCTGGATTCCCATCATGTGGGATTGGCTGTGGGTTTGGTTGTCAACTGGGGATGTCGTCCAGTGGTTCTGTCCAGCAATCCCATGAATGATGGTGTTGACTGGGAAGAGAGTATGGAGGTAGGTGGTAACGGAGTGTTAACCTGTTCCTGCTGATTATTATTCCATACCACTCAGGTCTGGGTATGGGATGGAGATAAAAAATCAGAGGCCACCTTAACACTCTGCCTCTGTTACGTTCCCTCAATCACACTGGTCAGGGTATGATGTGGGGGAAGGTTAGAAGGTTAGCCCTTCCCTATGTCAACCTTATGAGGGTATGACCGGGTCTCTGGGTCCTCTGGTATGGTGGGGGTTTGGCCACTTTTTTAGAAGGATTTCTTTGTTCTCGGTTCCGGTTGGTCTTGGGTTTGTGAGACCGGGTTGTCCTGTGTGGTCGGGGTTGTAGTGGTGGGAGCCTGTTGTGCCATTTGTTGAAGCCTGAAAAGGAGACGTTATGTTAGGCGAAGTCGACGTTCCTGCAATGAGACTAGGTTGCCAGTCGAAACTTTTCGGCTGGCCCCTCTGAGCGTCTCTTCTTAAAAGGTGTAGAGGGTCTAAGTTATTATCTATGCCCCGTCGGATTTTTTTGGGCCCGGTTTGTGGTGGAGTAGGGGGTCTGAGTTGCCATCAGAGTGCCCAGGGTCCTTGTTGTCTCATGGATCTTCCGTTGTAGTGTGTCCCTGTGTAAAACTCAAAATAAGGGTAAGAGAAAAGTACAAATGAAAATAGGTAGCCAAAAGGAGATACCCCCGAAGTCCGTGTGGAATCTGCCTTCCTTACAGCATCACAACAGATCTGGGGGTAGCCCAGCCACGACGCGTTTCTGCCTTACTCGGCTTCATCAGGTGGCAGGGAGGAGAAAAGAAAGGTGCAAAAATAGGTGCACTTGGTCGTAGTACGGTAAAAAGGCCGTATTTTTTGAAACAGAGAAAATAGGGTGCGTGTGTAGGTGTATGTGTAGTTGAGGCTCGATGGTCTGGAGGTCTATGAAGGTCTGTTGAAGAAAACATGCCAAAAAGGACGTTGATTCTCTGGAGGATGGTTTCCGTGATGTAGGGGTACCTAGATTTTAGGGGAGAAATCGCAAGGATTTAAAAACGGCTCGGAGTGGTCCAGATCCGGGGTGTATCATGAAGCTATTTAGGGGCCTTTTGTTCAAAAGGTAATCTTTGGAGAGGTATATTCGTAGGGAGTGTAGAGTACCAGCTGGCGGCTTGGTCCAGGTGAGGTGCATCTATGGTGCAGCATGGAGCTGGGGTCTGGTCTTTCAGCAGGAGCAGTCATCCCTGGTGAAGTACTATTGTAGAGGTCCAGCTTGTGTCTTCTCCAGGTGAAGTGTCTTCAAAAAGTGTTCAGGCCGAATGGTGCTGAGGCTGAGGGATGCTCCTCTTTTATAGGGAATAAGGGGGTGTGGTTTGCCAGGTAGGTCGAATCCTATTGGTGCATGAGGTGTGCATGCGGTGTTCATGTGAGAGGTATGGCCGTGGCTCGTCCAATGAGATCGCTTGGTTTTTGGGAAACGGCGTCTAATAGTCTGTTTATGTAATGGGAAGGCCTCCGTCGTTGATTCCTATGGGGAATTGTATAGGAGAAGTAGACTCTTTGCTTTTGGGGTGCTGTTTGGGTTGAGAGGTACCAGGTGAATTTTAAGTAGGACTAGAAGTCCTGGGGGTCAAGAGGAGCCATGCGTGGAGTTCCTGTGATTTGTAGAAGTATGATAGATCCTTCTGTGAAAAATGTGTGTTTGACCTGCTCTGGTAGAGGGTTTGGGGTTGGAAATACCCGAATGTGAGGTTCTGTGGGTCCAGGAAAGGTAGAGGGTAGAGTGGACATCTGTGGGTTCCTGTAGAATTTTTAGTTGGGGTTCTGGGTGACCCATAGGTCTGGTTATAGGTCTTTGAATGTGGTTTAGTTATTTTTTCCTCCGATTTTTGTGGAGTCACGTTTACTCATGTGTAGTAAGGTGCGATGTGCAGGGAGAAGTAGTAGCCGTGGTGTTTTGGTCTTTTTGTGGTGTTAGAGGGCTTGAACCTTGTTTCTTTATAGAGGGATAGTTGCAGGTAGGGTTACTAGGGGGGTGGTCCTTTTCCTCGGATCGAGAATGGTGCTGTTTTTATCTTTTCCAGTTGGTTTAGCTTTGATCGCGTTCGTGTCCACTTGGGTTCCCGGATATGCGGTAGATTTGGCCGTTTTGCTGTGTTCAAGTCCACTTGGAGTATGGGATGTACGGATCCGAAAAAACTTTTTATGCTGTTTCCAGTGATGTGTGTCCTCCGGAGTTGATTCAACCTGTCCTGTGGGGGATACTTACCTGGGGGTCCAGTGTTGAATATTGATGTTTACCTGTGTGAGAGAGGTTTTTGATCCAGATGGATGGTTTTAGGTGGTTCCTTTTTGGTTGTCCCATGTATGTACCTGTGATGTACAGTTGACAGGCATTCCTGGTTGAGGCTTGTAGTGTGGGTGGGTCTCCTATGGTGGGGGTCTTACCTGGGTTTTTGGTTTGTTTGTGTATGGTGCAGAGGTGTGAGTGAGTGGGGTGGACCTATTTTATAATTTTGTTTATTTTTGCTCCTACGTTGGAAATACGGTCGTCAGAGTTTCTGTGGGAGGGTAGGAGTCTGTTTCCACTGTGTCAGGGTGGTGATGTCTTGTTCTTTGGTGAAAAAGAAGGGTGGGGGTTGCCTCTTAGTTGAAAAAAATAGAGGAGGTGATGTATATCTGAAGGTCAGGGGCTGGTTGTAGAGTTCTTGGTCTTTTGATGAAAAAATCTTGGTTTTGAGGGTGGAGAAGGCTTGGGGTAGGTGGTTCTTGAGTTCTTAATCGTTCTAGTTGTATCTCAGGAGAAAAAGTGTGTGTTGGTGGAGGTCTCAGGAGTGATGTCCTTCAGAGATTTGGTAGTTATTTTAGGTTGTATTAAATCTAATGATTATTTTTAACCTGTTCACCATCAAACCATTTCCCAAAGGAGTATACTGGGTGTAAAATCAACACCCCTAGAAAAAGCCTGATTTGAGATGATCCCGGGTAATTTAAAACCTGTTATGGATAATGCGCATTTTCGCAGCTTTTTGTTAAAAATCGCGCAACATTTCAGTGTCCTGCTACTCATGCCAGGAATATAGTATATGCATATGATTAGTATGTGTGGATAGAAAACTCTTGACGTTTCTAAAACTGGTTAAATCACGGCTGTGACTATAACAGAACTTGCGTTTCATCGAAAAGCGCAGGAAAATCTGATCACTGAAAACTGGAAAATATATCAATGCGCCACTTGAATGTATTGTTGAAAAGAAATGGGGCCGAGGTTGCAATACCTACAGCTTCCACACGACGTAAACAGTCTTGTCACAATTGACTAGTATATTTTTCAAGATTGTGTTGTTAACATGCCCCCCCCCCCCATCTTTCCGTACACGTACATAAACGTACATAAACTACTCGTAACACACACAGGCGGCTTCATCCAAATGGTCTAAACGGGGCTGTCGTTCCTTCATCTTTTGAACCTTTTCATACTTTTGTCAGAGGTTGCTTGTTGTGAGCGCTGAGGGAACTTTATGCACTTGGCCTGCATCTGCATCTTTGTTGCACTCTTCACAAATGATTTGGCACAGTATTTGCAATTGTACACAGCTTTTCCTTCTACATTAGCTGCAGTGAAATGTCTCCACACATCAGACAGTGCCCTGGCATTTTCCTGTAAAGATTAGAAAAAAATAAAATGTAATGTACAGATAAATAGTTAAGCAGTTAGATTAAACAACTCCTTTGTAAGATAAATGTTTTAAAATTAAACATGTATGGAAATAGGTGAATTAACACTCCTCAGTTAGCTGGCTCAAGCAAGCTAAAACCCACATGGTAGCAAAAACTAAATAGCTTAAATTGTTAACAAGTTAGAAATGATTTAACACACTTTGCTGTAGGCTACTATTTACTAGTTAACAAAAAATCATGTATGTCATAAAATATATTCACCCCACCCGGTACTGTAATCAAAACTTACCAGAAAGCATGTAGTCCTTGGCTCAGACGGTGTAGTTGTGTGGGCTCAATAGCATCTCATTAGTGTGCAAGATCTTGAGAATCAGCTGTACATGTGATGGAACAGTGCACTGTGCATGCAGAGGGTTACAATTCCATTGAATTAGTTTAACCAAAATATGCCACAATACCTAGAATTGCCTTATGTGTATCCCTCAAAAAAAGGTTCACTGTGAAATCAAGTGAAAAAGTCTTGTTTCCGCCACTTTATTCTCCTTAGTAAGCTAACTTATTTGATGAATTTAAGCTAAATTCCCAGGCTTAACTTACCATGGAAAATTCCCCGAAAGTTTCCAACCCTTTGCAACCCTAGTTATAGTATAGTTGGTATAGTACAGTTGGTATAGTACTGTTATAAAAAAATATATATATACAGTTGGTATAGTACAGTTATAGTTGTTTAAGTAGTTATAGTATAGTTGGTATAGTATAGTTATCGTATAGTTTCATGTGAAACAGCGAGACGACGAGACAGCGAGACAGCGAGACAACGAGACGACGAGACAGCGAGACAACGAGACAACGAGACAACGAGACAACGAAACAGCGAGACAACGAGACAGCGAGACAACGAGACAGGGAGACAGCGAGACAGCGAGACAACGAGACAGGGAGACAACGAGACAACGAGACAGCGAGACAGCGAGACAATGAGACAGCGAGACAACGAGACAACGAGACAGCGAGACAACGAGACAACGAGACAACGAGACAACGAGACAACGAGACAGCGAGACAACGAGACAGCGAGACAGCGAGACAACGAGACAGCGGGAGACAGCGAGACAGCGAGACAACGAGACAACGAGACAACGAGACAGCGAGACAGCGAGACAACGAGACAGCGAGACAACGAGACAACGAGACAGCGAGACAACGAGACAACGAGACAACGAGACTGCGAGACAGCGAGACGACGAGACTGCGAGACGACGAGACTGCGAGACGACGAGACTGCGAGACAGCGAGACGACGAGACGACGAGACGACGAGACGACGAGACAACGAGACAACGAGACAGCGAGACTGCGAGACGACGAGACAACGAGACAACGAGACAGCGAGACTGCGAGACGACGAGACTGCGAGACGACGAGACTTTGAGACGACGAGACTGCGAGACTGACGAGACTGACGAGACAGCGAGACGACGAGACGACGAGACGGCGAGACTGCGAGACGCCGAGACAGCGAGACGACGAGACGGCGAGACTGCGAGACGCCGAGACAGCGAGACGACGAGACGACGAGACGACGAGACAACGAGACAACGAGACAGCGAGACTGCGAGACGACGAGACAACGAGACAACGAGACAGCGAGACTGCGAGACGACGAGACAGCGAGACAGCGAGACGACGAGACGAGACGACGAGACAGCGAGACGACGAGACAGCGAGACTGCGAGACGACGAGACAGCGAGACTGCGAGACGACGAGACTGCGAGACGAGACTGCGAGACGACGAGACTGCGAGACGACGAGACAGCGAGACGACGAGACGACGAGACAGCGAGACTGCGAGACGCGAGACAGCGAGACAGCGAGACGACGAGACAGCGAGACGACGAGAGACGAGACAGCGAGACTGCGAGACGACGAGAGACGAGACGACGAGACAGCGAGACTGACGAGACGACGAGACAGCGAGACAGACGAGACGACGAGACGAGACTGCGAGACGAGACGACGAGACAGCGAGACGACGAGACGAGACAGACGACGAGACAGCGAGACAGACGAGACTGCGAGACGACGAGACGACGAGACGACGAGACAGCGAGACTGCGAGACGAGACAGCGAGACAGCGAGACACGAGACTGACGAGACTGCGAGACTGCGAGACAGCGAGACGACGAGACAGCGAGACAGCGAGACAGCGAGACAGCGAGACGCGAGACTGCGAGACAGCGAGACTGCGAGACAGCGAGACGAGACGAGACAGACGAGACAGCGAGACAGCGAGAGACGAGACAGCGAGACAGCGAGGCGAGACGACGAGACAGCGAGACGACGAGACGACGAGACAGCGAGACAGCGAGACAACGAGACAGCGAGACTGCGAGACGACGAGACAGCGAGACGAGACACGAGACAGCGAGACTGCGAGACAGCGAGACAGCGAGACGACGAGACAGCGAGACTGCGAGACGACGAGACAGCGAGACTGCGAGACGACGAGAGCGAGACAGCGAGACAGCGCGAGACTGCGAGACGACGAGACAGCGAGACAGCGAGACTGCGAGACAGCGAGACAGACGAGACAGCGAGACAGCGAGACGACGAGACAGCGAGACAGCGAGACGACGAGACAGCGAGCGAGACGACGAGACGAGACAGCGAGACAGCGAGACGACGAGACAGCGAGACTGCGAGACGACGAGACTGCGAGACGAGAGAGCGAGACGACGAGACAGCGAGACTGCGAGACAGCGAGACTGCGAGACTGCGAGACAGCGAGACGAGCGAGACGAGACGACGAGACAGCGAGACTGACGAGACGAGACGAGACTGCGAGACTGCGAGACAGCGAGACGACGAGACTGCGAGACGAGACAGACGACGAGACGAGACAGCGAGACAGACTGCGAGACGAGACAGCGAGACAGACGAGACAGCGAGACACGAGACGCGAGACGACGAGACAGCGAGACGACGAGACGAGCGAGACGGCGAGACAGCGAGACTGCGAGACGGCGAGACAGCGAGACTGAGACGACGAGACTGCGAGACGACGAGACTGCGAGACAGCGAGACAGCGAGACAGCGAGACTGACGAGACGACGAGACTGCGAGACAGCGAGACGAGAGACGAGACAGCGAGACGAGACGAGACTGCGAGACGACGACGAGACGCGAGACGACGAGACGACGAGACAGCGAGACTGCGAGACGACGAGACAGCGAGACTGCGAGACGACGAGACTGCGAGACGACGAGACAGCGAGACGACGAGACAGCGAGACTGCGAGACAGCGAGACAGCGAGACGACGAGACTGCGAGACGACGAGACAGCGAGACGACGAGACGACGAGACAGCGAGACTGCGAGACGACGAGACAGCGAGACGACGAGACAGCGAGACGGCGAGACGACGAGACAGCGAGACTGCGAGACGACGAGACGGCGAGACGACGAGACTGCGAGACGACGAGACAGCGAGACTGCGAGACAGCGAGACAGCGAGACGACGAGACAGCGAGACGACGAGACAGCGAGACGACGAGACTGCGAGACGACGAGACTGCGAGACGACGAGACAGCGAGACAGCGAGATTGCGAGACAGCGAGACAGCGAGACGACGAGACGACGAGACAGCGAGACGACGAGACGACGAGACAGCGAGACGACGAGACTGCGAGACAGAGACGAGACTGCGAGACAGCGAGAGACGAGACAGCGAGACAGCGAGACAGCGAGACGACGAGACAGCGAGACGACGAGACTGCGACGACGAGACAGCGACAGCGAGACGAGACAGCGAGACAGCGAGACTGCGAGACGACGAGACAGCGAGACAGCGAAGACGCGAGACGACGAGACAGCGAGACAGCGAGACAGCGAGACAGACGAGACAGCGAGACGACGAGACGACGAGACAGACTGCGAGACAACGAGACAGCGAGACGACGAGACGAGACAGCGAGACACGAGACAGCGAGACGACGAGACAGCGAGACAGCGAGACGACGAGACAGCGAGACAGCGAGACGACGACAGCGAGACAGCGAGACGACGAGACAGCGAGACAGCGAGACGACGAGACAGCGAGACAGCGAGACAGCGAGACAGCGAGACGACGAGACGAGAGCGAGACGACGAGACGGACCGAGACGCGAGACAGCGAGACAGCGAGACGACGAGACAGCGAGACAGCGAGACGACGAGCGAGACAGCGAGACAGCGAGACGACGAGACGACGAGACAGCGAGACTGCGAGACGACGAGACAGCGAGACTGCGAGACGACGAGACAGCGAGACAGCGAGACAGCGAGACGACGAGACTGCGAGACGACGAGACAGCGAGACTGCGAGACGACGAGACAGCGAGACAGCGAGACGACGAGACAGCGAGACAGCGAGACGACGAGACTGCGAGACGACGAGACAGCGAGACTGCGAGACGACGAGACAGCGAGACGACGAGACAGCGAGACGAGACAGCGAGACGACGAGACAGCGAGACGACGAGACGGCGAGACAGCGAGACAGCGAGACGACGAGACGGCGAGACGGCGAGACGGCGAGACGACGAGACAGCGAGACGGCGAGACAGCGAGACGACGAGACTGCGAGACGACGAGACAGCGAGACGACGAGACAGCGAGACAGCGAGACGACGAGACAGCGAGACAGCGAGACGACGAGACAGCGAGACGACGAGACAGCGAGACGCCGAGAGACAGCGAGAGCGAGACAGCGAGACGACGAGACGAGACGACGAGAGACGAGACAGCGAGACTGCGAGACGACGAGACGGCGAGACAGCGAGACGCCAGCGAGACTGCGAGACAGACGAGACAGCGAGACGACGAGACAGCGAGACGACGAGACAGCGAGACGCGAGACAGCGAGACAGCGAGACGACGAGACAGCGAGACAGACGAGAGACAGACGAGACAGCGAGACAGCGAGACGACGAGACAGCGAGACAGCGAGACGACGAGACAGCGAGACACCGAGACTGCGAGACAGCGAGACGACGAGACAGCGAGACGCCGAGACTGCGAGACAGCGAGACGACGAGACAGCGAGACGACGAGACAGCGAGACGACGAGACGACGAGACAGCGAGACTGCGAGACCACGAGACGGCGAGACTGCGAGACGACGAGACTGCGACGAGACTGCGAGAGACGAGACAGCGAGACGACGAGACAGCGAGACGCGAGACGACGAGAGCGAGACAGCGAGACGACGAGACAGCGAGACGACGAGACGGCGAGACAGCGAGACGACGAGACAGCGAGACGAGACGAGACAGCGAGACAGCGAGACAGCGAGACACGAGACAGAGACGACGAGACTGCAGCAAGACAGCGAGACAGCGAGACAGCGAGACAGCGAGACTGCGAGACAACGAGACTGCGAGACGACGAGACTGCGAGACGACGAGACTGCGAGACGACGAGACAGCGAGACGACGAGACAGCGAGACGACGAAACGACGAGACAGCGAGACGACGAGACGGCGAGACAACGAGACAGCGAGACAGCGAGACAACGAGACGACGAGACAGCGAGACAACGAGACAGGGAGACGACGAGACAGCGAGACAGCGAAGACGACGAGACGGCGAGACGACGAGACGGCGAGACAGCGAGACAACGAGACAGGGAGACGTCGAGACGACGAGACAGCGAGACAGCGAGACGCGAGACGACGAGACGACGAGACAGCGAGACGACGAGACAGCGAGACGACGAGACGACGAGACAGCGAGACTGCGAGACGACGAGACGACGAGACAGCGAGACAGCGAGACGAGACTGCGAGACAGCGAGACTGCGAGACGACGAGACTGCGAGACTGCGAGACGACGAGACAGCGAGACTGACGAGCGAGACAGCGAGACAGCGAGAGACGAGACAGCGAGACAGCGAGACGACGAGACAGCGCGAGACGACGAGACGACGAGACAGCGAGACGACGAGACAGACGACGAGACAGCGAGACTGACGAGACAGAGACAGCGAGACGACGAGACGCGAGACAGCGAGACGACGAGACACGAGACAGCGAGACGACAAGACAGCGAGACAGCGAGACGCGAGACAGCGAGACTGCGAGACAGCGAGACAGCGAGACGACGAGACAGCGACGAGACAGCGAGACTGCGAGACAGACGAGACTGCGAGACTGCGACTGCGAGACAGCGAGACTGACGAGACAGCGAGACTGCGAGACGTTTGCGAGACGACGAGACAGCGAGACAGCGAGACAGCGAGACGACGAGACAGCGAGACGAGACAGCGAGACAGCGAGACACGAGACAGCGAGACGACGAGACGGCGAGACGACGAGACAGCGAGACAGCGAGACAGCGAGACTGACGAGACAGCGAGACGAGACAGCGAGACAGCGAGACAGCGAGACGACGAGACGACGAGACAGCGAGACGACGAGACGAGACGGCGAGACGACGAGACAGCGAGACGCGAGACTGCGAGACGACGAGACTGCGAGACTGACGAGACGGGGCGAGACAGCGAGACAGCGAGACAGACGAGACAGCGAGACTGCGAGACAGCGAGACAGCGAGACGACGAGACGACGAGACTGCGAGACTGACGAGACAACGAGACAGCGAGACGACGAGACAGCGAGACAGCGAGACGACGAGACAGCGAGACTGCGAGACAGCGAGAGACGAGACGACGAGACAGCGAGACTGCGAGACACGAGACAGCGAGACAGCGAGACTGCGAGACAGCGAGACAGCGAGACGACGAGACTGCGAGACAGCGAGACTGCGAGACGAGACAGCGAGAGCGAGACAGCGAGACTGACGAGACAGCGAGACGAGACTGCGAGACGACGAGACAGCGAGACAGCGAGACAGCGAGACTGCGAGACAGCGAGACGACGAGACAGCGAGACAGCGAGACAGCGAGACACGAGACAGCGAGACGACGAGACAGCGAGACGCGAGACGACGAGACAGCGAGACTGACGAGACTGCGAGACAGCGAGACACGAGACAGCGAGACAGCGAGACGAGACAGCGAGACAGCGAGAGACGACGAGACAGCGAGACAGCGAGACGCGAGACAGCGAGACGACGAGACAGCGAGACAGCGAGACTGCGAGACGACGAGACAGCGAGACTGCGAGACGACGAGACGCGAGACAGCGAGACAGACGACGAGACAGCGAGACAGCGAGACGACGAGACAGCGAGACAGCGAGACGACGAGACGGCGAGACGGCGAGACGGACGAGACAGCGAGACGACGAGACAGCGAGACGACGAGACAGCGAGACTGCGAGACAGCGAGACTGCGAGACAGCGAGACGACGAGACTGCGAGACGACGAGACGACGAGACGACGAGACTGCGAGACGTCGAGACGACGAGACAGCGAGACTGCGAGACGACGAGACAGCGAGACAGCGAGACGACGAGACAGCGAGACAGCGAGACGACGAGACAGCGAGACAGCGAGACGACGAGACGACGAGACAGCGAGACTGCGAGACGACGAGACAGCGAGACTGCGAGACGACGAGACTGCGAGACTGCGAGACTGCGAGACGACGAGACTGCGAGACGACGAGACTGCGAGACGACGAGACAGCGAGACGACGAGACAGCGAGACTGCGAGACGACGAGAGACAGCGAGACTGCGAGACGAGACAGCGAGACAGCGAGACAGCGAGACGACGAGACAGCGAGACGACGAGACAGCGAGACTGCGAGACAGCGAGACAGCGAGACGACGAGACAGCGAGACAGCGAGACGGCGAGACAGCGAGACAGCGAGACAGCGAGACGGCGAGACGACGAGACAGCGAGACGGCGAGACAGCGAGACGACGAGACAGCGAGACGACGAGACGACGAGACAGCGAGACTGCGAGACGACGAGACGGCGAGACGACGAGACAGCGAGACGACGAGACAGCGAGACTGCGAGACAGCGAGACAGCGAGACGACGAGACTGCGAGACGTCGAGACGACGAGACAGCGAGACTGCGAGACAACGAGACAGCGAGACGACGAAACTGACGAGACAGCGAGACGGCGAAACGACGAGACAGCGAGACGGCGAGACGACGAGACAGCGAGACGCGAGACAGCGGGACAGCGAGACGACGAGACAGCGAGACAGCGAAGACGACGAGACGGCGAGACGACGAGACGGCGAGACAGCGAGACAACGAGACAGCGAGACGACGAGACGACGAGACTGCGAGACGACGAGACGACGAGACTGCGAGACGACGAGACAGCGAGACAGCGAGACGGCGAGACGAGCGAGACGAGAGCGAGACTGCGAGAGCGAGACGAGACAGCGAGACTGCGAGACGACGAGACAGCGAGACGACGAGACAGCGAGACAGCGAGACGACGAGAGACTGCGAGACGACGAGACAGCGCGAGACGAGACGAGCGAGACAGCGAGACAGCGAGACGACGAGACAGCGAGACAGCGAGACGACGAGACAGCGAGACGACGAGACAGCGAGACGACGAGACAGCGAGACAGCGAGACGACGAGACAGCGAGACGGCGAGACTGCGAGACGACGAGACAGCGAGACGGCGAGACAGCGAGACGACGAGACAGCGAGACGACGAGACAGCGAGACGACGAGACTGCGAGACGACGAGACAGCGAGACAGCGAGACAGCGAGACAGCGAGACAGCGAGACTGCGAGACAGCGAGACAGCGAGACGACGAGACAGCGAGACGACGAGACAGCGAGACTGCGAGACAGCGAGACAGCGAGACGACGAGACAGCGAGACAGCGAGACGACGAGACAGCGAGACGGCGAGACTGCGAGACGACGAGACAGCGAGACAGCGAGACGAGACGACGAGACAGCGAGACAGCGAGACGACGAGACAGCGAGACAGCGAGACGACGAGACGGCGAGACGACGAGACAGCGAGACGACGAGACACGAGACAGCGAGACTGCGAGACGACGAGACAGCGAGACGGCGAGACGGCGAGACTGCGAGACGGCGAGACTGCGAGACGACGAGACTGCGAGACGACGAGACTGCGAGACGACGAGACAGCGAGACGACGAGACAGCGAGACAGCGAGACTGCGAGACGACGAGACGGCGAGACGACGAGACAGCGAGACGACGAGACAGCGAGACTGCGAGACGACGAGACAGCGAGACAGCGAGACGACGAGACTGCGAGCGAGACAGCGAGACAGCGAGACGACGAGACAGCGAGACGGCGAGACGACGAGACAGCGAGACGGCGAGACGACGAGACAGCGAGACAACGAGACGGCGAGACGACGAGACAGCGAGACGACGAGACAGCGAGACAGCGAGACGACGAGACAGCGAGACAGCGAGACGAGACAGCGACGAGACGCGAGACGAGACGAGACAGCGAGACGCGAGACGACGAGACGAGACAGCGAGACTGACGAGACACGAGACAGCGAGACGAGACTGGCGAGACAGCGAGACAGCGAGACAGACGAGACTGCGAGACTGCGAGACGACGAGACAGCGAGAGCGAGACGACGAGACAGCGAGACAGCGAGACAGCGAGACAGACAGCGAGACGGGCGAGACGACGAGACGACGAGACGACGAGACAGCGAGACTGCGAGACGACGAGACAGCGAGACAGCGAGACGACGAGACGGCGAGACAGCGAGACGCGAGACAGCGAGACGACGAGACGAGACTGCGAGACGAGACAGCGAGACAGCGAGACACGAGACAGCGAGACAGCGAGACTGACGAGCGGCGAGACGACAGAGGAGACAGCGAGACAGCGAGACAGCGAGACTGCGAGACGACGAGACAGCGAGACAGCGAGACGACGAGACAGCGAGACTGCGAGAGACGAGACAGCGAGACTGCGAGACGGCGAGACGAGACAACGAGACAGCGAGACAGCGAGACGAGACGACGAGACAGCGAGACAGCGAGACGACGAGACAGCGAGACGACGAGACAGCGAGACGACGAGACAGCGAGACGACGAGACAGCGAGACAGCGAGACGAGACAGCGAGACGACGAGACAGCGAGACGAGCGAGACGACGAGACAGCGAGACTGCGAGACGACGAGACAGCGAGACAGCGAGACTGCGAGACTGCGAGACGACGAGACGGCGAGACAGCGAGACGACGAGACAGCGAGACAGCGAGAGACGAGACTGCGAGACGGCGAGACGGCGAGACAACGAGACAGCGAGACAGCGAGACGACGAGACAGCGAGACAGCGAGACAGCGAGACTGCGAGACAGCGAGACAACGAGACTGCGAGACACGAGACAGCGAGACAGCGAGACAGCGAGACTGCGAGACTGCGAGACGACGAGACGGCGAGACTGCGAGACGAGACGAGACTGCGAGACAGCGAGACAGCGAGACTGCGAGACGGCGAGACAGCGAGACTGACAGACAGCGAGACAGCGAGACAGCGAGACGACGAGACAGCGAGACAGCGAGACGACGAGACAGCGAGACAACGAGACAGCGAGACTGCGAGACAGCGAGACAGCGAGACAGCGAGACAGCGAGACTGCGAGCGAGACAGCGAGACGCGAGACAGCGAGACTGCGAGACACGAGACTGCGAGACAGCGAGACTGCGAGACAGCGAGACTGCGAGACGGCGAGACAAGAGCGAGACTGCGAGACAGCGAGACAGCGAGACGCGAGACAACGAGACAGCGAGACTGCGAGACACGAGACAGCGAGACGACGAGACGCGAGACGACGAGACGACGAGACAGCGAGACAGCGAGACGACGAGACGACTGCGAGACAGCGAGACTGCGAGACAGCGAGACAGCGAGACGCAGACGACGAGACAGCGAGACGAGACGACGAGACGACGAGACGGCGAGACAACGAGACAGGAGACTGCGAGACAGCGAGACAGCGAGACAGCGAGACAACGAGACGACGAGACAGCGAGACAACGAGACAGCGAGACAGCGAGACGACGAGACGAGACGGCGAGACGCGAGACGACGAGACAGCGAGAGACTGCGAGACGGCGAGACGACGAGACAGACGAGACAGCGAGACGAGACAGCGAGACGCGAGACGAGCGAGACGGCGAGACGACGAGACAGCGAGACGACGAGACTGCGAGACTGCGAGACGGCGAAACAACGAGACAGGCGAGACGACGAGACAGCGAGACAGCGAGACAGCGAGACAACGAGACGAGACAGCGAGACTGCGAGACAGCGAGACAGCGAGACGACAAGACTGCGAGACGACGAGACGACGAGACAGCGAGACAGACGACGAGACAGCGAGACTGCGAGACGACAGACTGCGAGAACGAGACAGCGAGACGACGAGACAGCGAGACGCGAGACAGCGAGACGACGAGACAGCGAGACGACGAGACAGCGAGACGACGAGACGACGAGACAGCGAGACGACGAGACAGCGAGACGCCGAGACTGCGAGACAGCGAGACTACGAGACAGCGAGACGACGAGACAGCGAGACGACGAGACGACGAGACAGCGAGACTGCGAGACGACGAGACGGCGAGACAGCGAGACTGCGAGACTGCGAGACGACGAGACGGCGAGACTGCGAGACTGCGAGACGACGAGACTGCGAGACGGCGAGACAGCGAGACTGCGAGACAGCGAGACGACGAGACAGCGAGACAGCGAGACAACGAGACAGCGAGACAACGAGACAGCGAGACGCGAGACTGCGAGACAGCGAGACTGCGAGACGAGACAGCGAGACAGCGAGACAGCGAGACTGCGAGACTGCGAGACGAGGAGACGACGAGACAGCGAGACGGCGAGACTGCGAGACTGCGAGACTGCGAGACGACGAGACTGCGAGACGGCGAGACAGCGAGACTGGCGAGACAGCGAGACTGCGAGACAGCGAGACAGCGAGACAGCGAGACAGCGAGACAACGAGACAGCGAGACAACGAGACAGCGAGACAACGAGACAGCGAGACAGCGAGACAGCGAGACTGCGAGACTGCGAGACAACGAGACAGCGAGACAGCGAGACAGCGAGACTGCGAGACAGCGAGACTGCGAGACAGCGAGACGACGAGACAGCGAGACTGCGAGACGGCGAGACTGCGAGACGACGAGACGACGAGACGGCGAGACAGACGAGACAACGAGACAGCGAGACAGCGAGACAACGAGACAGCGAGACAACGAGACAGCGAGACTGCGAGACGACGAGACGGCGAGACTGCGAGACTGCGAGACTGCGAGACAACGAGACAGCGAGACAACGAGACAGCGAGACAGCGAGACTGCGAGACAGCGAGACTGCGAGACAGCGAGACGACGAGACAGCGAGACTGCGAGACGGCGAGACTGCGAGACGACGAGACGGCGAGACGGCGAGACTGCGAGACTGCGAGACAACGAGACAGCGAGACAGCGAGACAGCGAGACAGCGAGACAGCGAGACAGCGAGACTGCGAGACTGCGAGACAGCGAGACTGCGAGACGGCGAGACAGCGAGACTGCGAGACGGCGAGACTGCGAGACTGCGAGACAGCGAGACGGCGAGACGGCGAGACGGCGAGACTGCGAGAGACGAGACTGCGAGACAACGAGACAGCGAGACACGAGACAGCGAGACAGCGAGACAGCGAGACTGCGAGACAGCGAGACAGCGAGACTGCGAGACGGCGAGACTGCGAGACTGCGAGACAACGAGACAGCGAGACAACGAGACAGCGAGACAGCGAGACGGCGAGACAGCGAGACAGCGAGACAGCGAGACTGCGAGACGGCGAGACTGCGAGACGACGAGACGTCGAGACAGCGAGACTGCGAGACTGCGAGACAGCGAGACTGCGAGACGACGAGACGACGAGACGGCGAGACAGCGAGGCTGCGAGACGCGAGACAGAGAGACTGCGAGACGACGAGACGACGAGACGACGAGACGGCGAGACAGCGAGGCTGCGAGACGGCGAGACAAGCGAGACTGCGAGACGACGAGACAGCGAGACAGCGAGACGACGAGACAGCGAGACGAGACTGCGAGACTGCGAGACTGCGAGACAGCGAGACTGCGAGACGACGAGACACGAGACAGCGAGACAGCGAGCGAGACGACGAGACAGCGAGACTGCGAGACGACGAGACAGCGAGACGACGAGACGGCGAGACAGCGAGACTGCGAGACGCGAGACAGCGACGGCGAGACTGCGAGACTGCGAGACGACGAGACGACGAGACAGCGAGACAGCGAGGCTGCGAGAGAGACAGAGAGACTGCGAGACAGCGAGACGAGACGACGAGACAGCGAGACGACGAGACAGCGAGACTGCGAGACGACGAGACGACGAGACGACGAGACGGCGAGACAGCGAGGCTGCGAGACGCGAGACAGAGAGACTGCGAGACGACGAGACAGCGAGACTGCGAGACAGCGAGACGACGAGACAGCGAGACTGCGAGACGCCGAGACAGCGAGACAGCGAGACAGCGAGACGAGACGACGAGACGGCGAGACGGCGAGACGACGAGACAGCGAGACAGCGAGACGTCGAGACGACGAGACAGCGAGACTGCGAGACTGCGAGACGACGAGACGACGAGACGGCGAGACGAGACAGCGAGACGACGAGACAGCGAGACGACGAGACGAGACGACGAGACAGCGAGACAGCGAGACAGCGAGACTGCGAGACTGCGAGACGGCGAGACTGCGAGACAGCGAGACGACGAGACAGCGAGACAGCGGCCGAGACGACGAGACAGCGAGACTGACGAGACAGCGAGACTGCGAGACAGCGAGAGCGAGACGACGAGACGGCGAGACAGCGAGACAGACGAGACAGCGAGACGCGAGACAGCGAGACAGCGAGACTGCGAGACACGAGACAGCGAGACAGCGAGACGACGAGACGCGAGACGACGAGACAGCGAGACAGCGAGACAGCGAGACAGCGAGACTGCGAGACGGCGAGACTGCGAGACTGCGAGACGACGAGACAGCGAGACAGCGAGACTGCGAGACAGCGAGACTGCGAGACAACGAGACAGCGAGACGGCGAGACAGCGAGACTGCGAGACGAGACGAGACACGAGACGAGACGCGAGACGACGAGACGAGACTGCGAGACAACGAGACAGCGAGACAGCGAGACAGCGAGACAACGAGACAGCGAGACAGCGAGACAGCGAGACTGCGAGACAGCGAGACTGCGAGACAGCGAGACAGCGAGACTGCGAGACAGCGAGACAGCGAGACACGAGACAGCGAGACTGCGAGACAGCGAGACAGCGAGACTGCGAGACAGCGAGACAGCGAGACTGCGAGACAGCGAGACGACGAGACGGGGCGAGACAGCGAGACTGCGAGACAGCGAGACAGCGAGACTGCGAGACGGCGAGACTGCGAGACTGACGAGACGACGAGACAACGAGACAGCGAGACAACGAGACAGCGAGACAGCGAGACTGCGAGACAGCGAGACAGCGAGACTGACGAGACAGCGAGACTGCGAGACGACGAGACAGCGAGACGACGAGACAGCGAGACAACGAGACAGCGAGACAGCGAGACAGCGAGACAGACGAGACGGCGAGACGCGAGACGGCGAGACTGCGAGAGACGAGACGACGAGACGGGGCGAGACTGCGAGACTGCGAGACAACGAGACAGCGAGACAGACGCGAGACAGCGAGACAACGAGACAGCGAGACAGCGAGACTGCGAGACAGCGAGACTGCGAGACGGCGAGACAGCGAGACTGCGAGACAGCGAGACAGCGAGACTGCGAGACGGCGAGACTGCGAGACTGCGAGACGTCGAGACGGCGAGACAGCGAGACAACGAGACAGCGAGACAACGAGACAGCGAGACTGCGAGACAGCGAGACTGCGAGACGACAGCGAGACAGCGAGACAGCGAGACAGCGAGACAGCGAGACAACGAGACAGCGAGACAGCGAGACAGCGAGACGAGACAGCGAGACTGCGAGACGGCGAGACAGCGAGACTGCGAGACAAACGAGACAGCGAGACAGCGAGACAGCGAGACAGCGAGACAGCGAGACTGCGAGACGACGAGACGGCGAGACTGCGAGACTGCGAGACGACGAGACGACGAGACGGCGAGACTGCGAGACTGCGAGACAACGAGACAGCGAGACAACGAGACAGCGAGACAACGAGACAGCGAGACAGCGAGACAGCGAGACGAGACAGCGAGACAGCGAGACGGCGAGACAGCGAGACAACGAGACAGCGAGACAGCGAGACAGCGAGACTGCGAGACAGCGAGACAGCGAGACAGCGAGACAACGAGACAGCGAGACAGCGAGACTGCGAGACAGCGAGACTGCGAGACGGCGAGACAGCGAGACTGCGAGACAGCGAGACACGAGACGAGACGGCGAGACTGCGAGACTGCGAGACAACGAGACGGCGAGACAGGAGACAACGAGACAGCGAGACAACGAGACAGCGAGAGACTGCGAGACGACGAGACGACGAGACAGCGAGACAGCGAGACAGCGAGACAGCGAGACAACGAGACAGCGAGACAGCGAGACAGCGAGACTGCGAGACAGCGAGACTGCGAGACGGCGAGACTGCGAGACTGCGAGACAACGAGACAGCGAGACAGCGAGACAGCGAGACTGCGAGACAGCGAGACTGCGAGACTGCGAGACAGCGAGACAGCGAGACTGCGAGACTGCGAGACGTCGAGACGGCGAGACAGCGAGACAACGAGACAGCGAGACAACGAGACAGCGAGACTGCGAGACTGCGAGACTGCGAGACTGCGAGACTGCGAGACAACGAGACAGCGAGACAGCGAGACAGCGAGACAGCGAGACAACGAGACAGCGAGACAGCGAGACAGCGAGACAGCGAGACGGCGAGACGGCGAGACGGCGAGACTGCGAGACTGCGAGACAACGAGACAGCGAGACAGCGAGACAGCGAGACTGCGAGACAGCGAGACAGCGAGACTGCGAGACAGCGAGACAGCGAGACTGCGAGACTGCGAGACGGCGAGACAGCGAGACGGCGAGACAGCGAGACAGCGAGACAGCGAGACTGCGAGACGGCGAGACGGCGAGACTGCGAGACAGCGAGACTGCGAGACTGCGAGACTGCGAGACGGCGAGACAGCGAGACAGCGAGACAGCGAGACAGCGAGACTGCGAGACGACGAGACGGCGAGACGGCGAGACGGCGAGACTGCGAGACGGCGAGACGACGAGACGGCGAGACTGCGAGACTGCGAGACAACGAGACAGCGAGACAACGAGACAGCGAGACAACGAGACAGCGAGACAGCGAGACTGCGAGACAGCGAGACTGCGAGACGGCGAGACAGCGAGACTGCGAGACAGCGAGACAGCGAGACTGCGAGACGGCGAGACAGCGAGACTGCGAGACGACGAGACAGCGAGACAGCGAGACAGCGAGACAGCGAGACAGCGAGACAGCGAGACTGCGAGACAGCGAGACAGCGAGACTGCGAGACAACGAGACAGCGAGACTGCGAGACAGCGAGACTGCGAGACGAGCGAGACTGCGAGACGGCGAGACTGCGAGACTGCGAGACAACGAGACAGCGAGACAGCGAGACAGCGAGACAGCGAGACAGCGAGACTGCGAGACAGCGAGACAGCGAGACTGCGAGACAGCGAGACAGCGAGACAGCGAGACAGCGAGACAGCGAGACAGCGAGACTGCGAGACTGCGAGACGACGAGACAGCGAGACAACGAGACAGCGAGACAGCGAGACAGCGAGACTGCGAGACAGCGAGACTGCGAGACGGCGAGACGGCGAGACGGCGAGACTGCGAGACTGCGAGACGACGAGACAGCGAGACTGCGAGACGGCGAGACTGCGAGACTGCGAGACGACGAGACGGCGAGACTGCGAGACTGCGAGACAACGAGACTGCGAGACAGCGAGACTGCGAGACTGCGAGACTGCGAGACGTCGAGACGACGAGACAGCGAGACTGCGAGACGGCGAGACTGCGAGACGACGAGACAGCGAGACTGCGAGACGACACGAGACGGCGAGACAGCGAGACAACGAGACAGCGAGACAACGAGACAGCGAGACAGCGAGACTGCGAGACGCGAGACAGCGAGACTGCGAGACAGCGAGACAGCGAGACAGCGAGACATGCGAGACAGCGAGACAGCGAGACAACGAGACAGCGAGACAGCGAGACAGCGAGACTGCGAGACGTCGAGACTGCGAGACAGCGAGACAACGAGACAGCGAGACAACGAGACAGCGAGACTGCGAGACTGCGAGACTGCGAGACAACGAGACAGCGAGACAGCGAGACAGCGAGACAGCGAGACAGCGAGACAGCGAGACAGCGAGACAGCGAGACTGCGAGACAGCGAGACGACGAGACGGCGAGACTGCGAGACTGCGAGACAGCGAGACAGCGAGACAGCGAGACAGCGAGACAACGAGACAGCGAGACAGCGAGACTGCGAGACAGCGAGACAGCGAGACTGCGAGACTGCGAGACGACGAGACAGCGAGACGGCGAGACAGCGAGACAGCGAGACAGCGAGACAGCGAGACAGCGAGACGGCGAGACAGCGAGACTGCGAGACAGCGAGACTGCGAGACTGCGAGACTGCGAGACGGCGAGACTGCGAGACAGCGAGACAGCGAGACTGCGAGACGACGAGACGGCGAGACGGCGAGACAGCGAGACGGCGAGACTGCAGACGAGAGACAGCGAGACAGCGAGACGAGGCGAGACAGCGAGACTGCGAGACAACGAGACAGCGAGAGCGAGACAGCGAGACAACGAGACAGCGAGACAGCGAGACTGCGAGACAGCGAGACGCGAGACGGCGAGACAGCGAGACTGCGAGACAGCGAGACAGCGAGACTGCGAGACGGCGAGACTGCGAGACTGCGAGACGACGAGACGGCAGACAGCGAGACAGCGAGACAGCGAGACAGCGAGACAGCGAGACTGCGAGACTGCGAGAGCGAGACAGCGAGACTGCGAGACAACGAGACAGCGAGACAGCGAGACAGCGAGACTGCGAGACGCGAGACTGCGAGACTGCGAGACGAGGAGACGGCGAGACGCGAGACTGCGAGACGAGACGAGACAACGAGACAGCGAGACAGCGAGACAGCGAGACGAGACAGCGAGACTGCGAGACAGCGAGACAGCGAGACTGCGAGACAGCGAGACAGCGAGACGGCGAGACAGCGAGACGAGACAACGAGACAGCGAGACGGCGAGACTGCGAGACGACGAGACAGCGAGACAACGAGACAGCGAGACAGCGAGACAGCGAGACTGCGAGACAGCGAGACTGCGAGACGACGAGACGACGAGACGGCGAGACAGCGAGACTGCGAGACAGCGAGACTGCGAGACTGCGAGACTGCGAGACAGACGAGACGGCGAGACGCCGAGACGGCGAGACTGCGAGACTGCGAGACTGCGAGACGACGAGACGGCGAGACAGCGAGACTGCGAGACGACGAGACGGCGAGACGGCGAGACTGCGAGACTGCGAGACTGCGAGACTGCGAGACTGCGAGACGACGAGACGGCGAGACTGCGAGACGACGAGACAACGAGACGAGACTGCGAGACGACGAGACAGCGAGACTACGAGACAGCGAGACGGCGAGACGGCGAGGCGAGACAGCGAGACGACGAGACAGCGAGACGAGCGAGACTGCGAGACAACGAGACAGCGAGACTGCGAGACTGCGAGACTGCGAGACGCGAGACGACGAGACAGCGAGACAGCGAGACGACAGCGAGACAGCGAGACAGCGAGACTGCGAGACAGCGAGACGACGAGACGGCGAGACGGCGAGACTGCGAGACTGACGAGACAGCGAGACAGCGAGACAGCGAGACAGCGAGACAGCGAGACGCGAGACGGCGAGACTGCGACGAGACGAGAGCGAGACTGCGAGACGACGAGACAGCGCGAGACTGCGAGACGAGACAACGAGACAGCGAGACAGCGAGACAGCGAGACAGCGAGACAGCGAGACTGCGAGACGGCGAGACGGCGAGACGGCGAGACGGCGAGACGGCGAGACTGCGAGACGGCGAGACAGCGAGACAGCGAGACTGCGAGACGACGAGACAGCGAGACAGCGAGACTGCGAGACTGCGAGACAGACACGAGACAGCGAGACGACGAGAGACTGCGAGACAGCGAGACGGCGAGACAGCGAGACTGCGA
Organism: Oncorhynchus keta; assembly: GCF_023373465.1. NCBI lineage: Eukaryota > Metazoa > Chordata > Actinopteri > Salmoniformes > Salmonidae > Oncorhynchus > Oncorhynchus keta. Next base: position 127,702 of record NW_026289989.1, read on the forward strand.
GACGGACGAGACTGCGAGACGGCGAGACGGGGCGAGACGGCGAGACAGCGAGACTGCGAGACTGCGAGACGACGAGACGACGAGACAGCGAGACTGCGAGACGCGAGACAGCGAGACTGCGAGACAGCGAGACGAGACTGCGAGACGACGAGACGACGAGACGGCGAGACTGCGAGACTGCGAGACAACGAGACAGCGAGACAACGAGACAGCGAGACGAGGCGAGACAGCGAGACGGCGAGACGACGAGACGGCGAGACTGCGAGACTGCGAGACTGCGAGACTGCGAGACGGCGAGACAGCGAGACAACGAGACAGCGAGACTGCGAGACGACGAGACGACGAGACGGCGAGACAGCGAGACTGCGAGACAGCGAGACTGCGAGACTGCGAGACGGCGAGACGCCGAGACGGCGAGACTGCGAGACTGCGAGACTGCGAGACGACGAGACAGCGAGACTGCGAGACGCGAGACGACGAGACAGCGAGACTGCGAGACGAGACGAGACAGCGAGACTGCGAGACGACGAGACTGCGAGACAGCGAGACAGCGAGACGACGAGACAGCGAGACTGCGAGACAGACGACGAGACAGCGAGACTGCGAGACGACGAGACTGCGAGACGGCGAGACTGCGAGACAGCTGCGAGACGACGAGACGAGAGACGACGAGACTGCGAGACTGCGAGACTGCGAGACGGCGAGACAGCGAGACGGCGAGACAGCGAGGCAGACGGCGAGAGACGAGACAGCGAGACTGCGAGACGGCGAGACGACGAGACTGCGAGAGCGAGACTGCGAGACGACGAGACAGCGAGACGGCGAGACAGACGAGACAGCGAGACAGCGAGACTGCGAGACGCGAGACTGCGAGACAGCGAGACTGCGAGACTGCGAGACAGCGAGACTGCGAGACTGCGAGACGGCGAGACAGCGAGACTGCGAGACGGCGAGACAGCGAGACAGCGAGACAGCGAGACAGCGAGACAGCGAGACTGCGAGACGACGAGACGGCGAGACGGCGAGACGGCGAGACTGCGAGACGACGAGACGGCGAGACGGCGAGACTGCGAGACTGCGAGACAACGAGACAGCGAGACAACGAGACAGCGAGACAACGAGACAGCGAGACAGCGAGACTGCGAGACAGCGAGACTGCGAGACGGCGAGACAGCGAGACAACGAGACAGCGAGACGAGACGAGACAGCGAGACAGCGAGACTGCGAGACAGCGAGACAGCGAGACTGCGAGACGGCGAGACTGCGAGACTGCGAGACAGCGAGACGAGACAGCGAGACGAGACAGCGAGACAACGAGACAGCGAGACTGCGAGACTGCGAGACTGCGAGACTGCGAGACAACGAGACAGCGAGACAGCGAGACAGCGAGACAGCGAGACAACGAGACAGCGAGACTGCGAGACAGCGAGACGAGACAGCGAGACTGCGAGACGGCGAGACTGCGAGACTGCGAGACAACGAGACAGCGAGACAGCGAGACAGCGAGACTGCGAGACAGCGAGACAGCGAGACTGCGAGACAGCGAGACACGAGACAGCGAGACTGCGAGACGACGAGACGGCGAGACAGCGAGACGAGACAGCGAGACGCGAGACAGCGAGACTGCGAGACTGCGACGAGACTGCGAGACAACGAGACAGCGAGACAGCGAGACAGCGAGACAGCGAGACAACGACAGCGAGACAGCGAGACAGCGAGACGACGAGACGGCGAGACTGGGCGAGACTGCGAGACTGCGAGACTGCGAGACGAGACAGCGAGACAGCGAGACAGCGAGACTGCGAGACAGCGAGACAGCGAGACTGCGAGACAGAGACGAGACAGCGAGACTGCGAGACGCGAGACAGCGAGACTGCGAGACTGCGAGACAGCGAGACAGCGAGACAGCGAGACGAGACGGCGAGACGGCGAGACTGCGAGACAGCGAGACTGCGAGACTGCGAGACTGCGAGACGGCGAGAGCGAGAGACTGCGAGACAGCGAGACTGCGAGACTGCGAGACGACGAGACGGCGAGAGCGAGACAGCGAGACTGCGAGACGAGACGAGACGGCGAGACAGCGAGACAGCGAGACAGCGAGACAGCGAGACAACGAGACAGCGAGACAGCGAGACAGCGAGAGACTGCGAGACTGCGAGACAGCGAGACAGCGAGACAGCGAGACAGCGAGACTGCGAGACTGCGAGACTGCGAGACTGACGAGACGCCAGACAGCGAGACTGCGAGACGACGAGACGGCGAGACGGCGAGACTGCGAGACTGCGAGACGACGAGACGACGAGACAGCGAGACGACGAGACGGCGAGACGGCGAGACGGCGAGACAGCGAGACTGCGAGACTGCGAGACTGCGAGACGACGAGACGGCGAGACGGCGAGACGGCGAGACAGCGAGACCGCGAGACGGCGAGACAGCGAGACTGCGAGACTGCGAGACGACGAGAAGGCGAGACGGCGAGACTGCGAGACGACGAGACGGCGAGACAGCGAGACAGCGAGACTGCGAGACTGCGAGACGGCGAGACGACGAGACGGCGAGACTGCGAGACTGCGAGACAGCGAGACAGCGAGACAACGAGACAGCGAGACAGCGAGACAGCGAGACTGCGAGACAGCGAGACTGCGAGACGGCGAGACTGCGAGACTACGAGAGACGAGACTGCGAGACGACGAGACAGCGAGACGACGAGACGGCGAGACAGCGAGACTGCGAGACGACGAGACGGGGCGAGACGAGACGAGACAGCGAGACAGCGAGACTGCGAGACGGCGAGACTGCGAGACTGCGAGACGACGAGACAGCGAGACAGCGAGACTGCGAGACAGCGAGACAGCGAGACAGCGAGACTGCGAGACTGCGAGACTGCGAGACGAGAGCGAGACGGCGAGACTGCGAGACTGCGAGACGGCGAGACGGCGAGACAGCGAGACAGCGCGAGACGGCGAGACAGCGAGACAGCGAGACTGCGAGACGGCGAGACGACGAGACGACGAGACAGCGAGACGGCGAGAGACGAGAGCGAGACTGCGAGACGCGAGACGGCGAGACTGCGAGACGACGAGACGACGAGACGGCGAGACGAGACAGCGAGACTGCGAGACAACGAGACAGCGAGACAACGAGACAGCGAGACAACGACGAGACAGCGAGACGACGAGACGACGAGACAGACGCGAGACAGCGAGACTGCGAGACTGCGAGAGGCGAGACAGACGAGACAGCGAGACAGCGAGACTGCGAGACGACGAGACGACGAGACAGCGAGACGGCGAGACAGCGAGACTGCGAGACAGCGAGACTGCGAGACGGCGAGACTGCGAGACTGCGAGACAGCGAGACTGCGAGACTGCGAGACAGCGAGACTGCGAGACGAGCGAGACTGCGAGACAGCGACTGCGAGACGGCGAGACAGCGAGACTGCGAGACTGCGAGACTGCGAGACACGAGACGGCGAGACAGCGAGACTGCGAGACGACGAGACGGCGAGACTGCGAGACTGCGAGACTGCGAGACTGCGAGACGACGAGACGGCGAGACGGCGAGACTGCGAGACGACGAGACTGCGAGACGACGAGACAGCGAGACGGCGAGACAACGAGACGGCGAGACGGCGAGACAGCGAGACTGCGAGACAGCGAGACTGCGAGACTGCGAGACTGCGAGACGACGAGACGGCGAGACGGCGAGACGGCGAGACGGCGAGACAGCGAGACTGCGAGACAGCGAGACAACGAGACAGCGAGACTGCGAGACGACGAGACGGCGAGACTGCGAGACGACGAGACGGCGAGACGGCGAGACGGCGAGACAGCGAGACGACGAGACGACGAGACGGCGAGACTGCGAGACTGCGAGACGACGAGACGAGACAGCGAGACTGCGAGACTGCGAGACGGCGAGACGACGAGACGGCGAGACTGCGAGACTGCGAGACAACGAGACGGCGAGACAGCGAGACTGCGAGACAACGAGACAGCGAGACTCGAGACAGCGAGACAGCGAGACTGCGAGACGACGAGACTGCGAGACGACGAGACGGCGAGACTGCGAGACTGCGAGACGACGAGACAACGAGACGGCGAGACTGCGAGACTGCGAGACAACGAGACAGCGAGACTGCGAGACAGCGAGACAGCGAGACAGCGAGACTGCGAGACAGCGAGACAGCGAGACTGCGAGACTGCGAGACTGCGAGACGACGAGACAGCGAGACAGCGTAGACGACGAGACAGCGAGACTGCGAGACGTCGAGACGACGAGACAGCGAGACGTCGAGACGACGAGACAGCGAGACTGCGAGACGGCGAGACTGCGAGACGACGAGACGACGAGACGACGAGACGGCGAGACTGCGAGACAACGAGACGGCGAGACGGCGAGACAGCGAGACAGCGAGACTGCGAGACGTCGAGACGACGAGACAGCGAGACTGCGAGACGACGAGACAGCGAGACGACGAGACAGCGAGACGTTGAGACGACGAGACAGCGAGACGACGAGACAGCGAGACTGCGAGACGACGAGACAGCGAGACTGCGAGACTGCGAGACGACGAGACAACGAGACGGCGAGACTGCGAGACTGCGAGACAACGAGACAGCGAGACAACGAGACAGCGAGACAACGAGACAGCGAGACAGCGAGACAGCGAGACTGCGAGACAGCGAGACTGCGAGACGACGAGACTGCGAGACGACGAGACAGCGAGACAGCGTAGACGACGAGACAGCGAGACTGCGAGACGTCGAGACGACGAGACAGCGAGACGTCGAGACGACGAGACAGCGAGACTGCGAGACGACGAGACGACGAGACAGCGAGACTGCGAGACGGCGAGACTGCGAGACGACGAGACGACGAGACGCGAGACGGCGAGACTGCGAGACGACGAGACAGCGAGACGACGAGACAGCGAGACGGCGAGACTGCGAGACGTCGAGACAGCGAGACGACGAGACAGCGAGACAGCGAGACGACGAGACAGCGAGACGACGAGACAGCGAGACGCCGAGACTGCGAGACAGCGAGACGACGAGACAGCGAGACGCCGAGACTGCGAGACAGCGAGACTGCGAGACACGAGACTGCGAGACGCGAGACTGCGAGACGAGACACGAGACAGCGTGAGACGACGAGACAGCGAGACTGCGAGACGCGAGACGACGAGACAGCGAGACAACGAGACGACGAGACAGCGAGACTGCGAGACGGCGAGACTGCGAGACGACGAGACAGCGAGAGACTGGCGAGACTGCGAGAGACAACGAGACGGCAGAGGGGCAGACAGCGAGACAGCGAGACAGCGAGACGTCGAGACGACGAGACAGCGAGACTGCGAGACAACGAGACAGCGAGACGACGAGACAGCGAGACAGCGAGACGACGAGACAACGAGACTGCGAGACTGCGAGACGGGAGAGACGAGACTGCGAGACTGCGAGACTGCGAGACAACGAGACAGCGAGACAACGAGACAGCGAGACGACGAGACAGCGAGACAGCGAGACAGCGAGACAGCGAGACAGCGAGACGAGACGCGAGACTGACGAGACAGCGAGACAGCGCGAGACGACGAGACAGCGAGACTGCGAGACGAGAGACGAGACAGCGAGACGTCGAGACGACGAGACAGCGAGACTGCGAGACGACGAGACGACGAGACAGCGAGACTGCGAGACGGCGAGACTGCGAGACGACGAGACGACGAGACGACGAGACGGCGAGACTGCGAGACAACGAGACAGCGAGACGACGAGACAGCGAGACAGCGAGACTGCGAGACGTCGAGACGACGAGACAGCGAGACTGCGAGACGACGAGACAGCGAGACGACGAGACAGCGAGACGCGAGACGACGAGACAGCGAGACGACGAGACAGCGAGACTGCGAGACGACGAGACAGCGAGACAGCGAGACTACGAGACAGCGAGACTGCGAGACAGCGAGACAGCGAGACGACGAGACAGCGAGACGACGAGACAGCGAGACTGCGAGACGACGAGACAGCGAGACTGCGAGACGACGAGACAGCGAGACTGCGAGAGGACGAGACAGCGAGACGACGAGACAGCGAGACGTCGAGACGACGAGACAGCGAGACGACGAGACAGCGAGACGACGAGACAGCGAGACTGCGAGACGACGAGACAGCGAGACTGCGAGACTACGAGACAGCGAGACTGCGAGACTACGAGACAGCGAGACTGCGAGACGACGAGACAGCGAGACGTCGAGACGACGAGATAGCGAGACGACGAGACAGCGAGACTGCGAGACGACGAGACTGCGAGACGTCGAGACGACGAGACAGCGAGACGACGAGACAGCGAGACGTCGAGACGACGAGACAGCGAGACGACGAGACAGCGAGACTGCGAGACGACGAGACAGCGAGACTGCGAGACTACGAGACGACGAGACAGCGAGACGACGAGACAGCGAGACTGCGAGACGACGAGACAGCGAGACTGCGAGACTACGAGACTGCGAGACTGCGAGACGACGAGACAGCGAGACGACGAGACAGCGAGACGTCGAGACGACGAGACAGCGAGACTGCGAGACGGCGAGACTGCGAGACGACGAGACGGCGAGACGGCAAGACTGCGAGACTGCGAGACAGCGAGACGGCGAGACAGCGAGACTGCGAGACGTCGAGACGACGAGACAGCGAGATGCGAGACGACGAGACGACGAGACAGCGAGATGCGAGACGACGAGACAGCGAGACTGCGAGACAGCGAGACAGCGAGACGACGAGACGACGAGACGTCGAGACAGCGAGACAGCGAGACAGCGAGACTGCGAGACTACGAGACTGCGAGACTGCGAGACGACGAGACTGCGAGACTGCGAGACTGCGAGACGACGAGAAGACGAGACGGCGAGACTGCGAGACTGCGAGACAGCGAGACGACGAGACGATGAGACGTCGAGACAGCGAGACAGCGAGACAGCGAGACTGCGAGACTACGACACTGCGAGACTGCGAGACGACGAGACTGCCAGACTGCGAGACTGCGAGACGACGAGACGACGAGACGGCGAGACTGCGAGACTGCGAGACAACGAGACAGCGAGACAGCGAGACAGCGAGACGACAAGACTGCGAGACGTCGAGACGACGAGACAGCGAGACTGCGAGACGACGAGACTGCGAGACTGCGAGACGACGAGACAGCGAGACGGCGAGACAGCGAGACTGCGAGACGACGAGACAGCGAGACTGCGAGACTACGAGACAGCGAGACTGCGAGACGACGAGACAGCGAGACGTCGAGACGACGAGACAGCGAGACGACGAGACAGCGAGACTGCGAGACGACGAGACAGCGAGACTGCGAGACTACGAGACTGCGAGACTGCGAGACGACGAAACGACGAGACGGCAAGACTGCGAGACTGCGAGACGACGAGACAGCGAGACAGCGAGACGACGAGACGACGAGACGTCGAGACAGCGAGACAGCGAGACAGACAACGAGACAGCGAGACTGCGAGACGATGAGACAGCGAGACAGCGAGACAGCGAGACAGACGAGACTGCGAGACAGCGAGACAGCTGCGAGACTGCGGACTACGAGACAGCGAGACTGCGAGACTGCGAGACTGCGAGACTGCGAGACGACGAGACGCGAGACGGCGAGACAACGAGACAGCGAGACAGCGAGACAGCGAGAGCGAGACTGCGAGACTGCGAGAGACGAGCGGCGAGACGAGACTCCCGAGACAGCGAGACAGCGAGACAGCGAGACTGCGAGACTGCGAGACGGCGGGACAGCGAGACAGACGAGACAGCGAGAGACAGCGAGACGGCGAGACAGACGAGACGACGAGACAGCGAGACGACGAGACGATGAGACAGCGAGACAGCGAGACAGCGAGACAGCGAGACTGCGAGACTACGACACTGCGAGACTGCGAGACGACGAGACTGCCAGACTGCGAGACTGCGAGACGACGAGACGACGAGACAGCGAGACTGCGAGACTGCGAGACAACGAGACAGCGAGACAGCGAGACAGCGAGACGACGAGACTGCGAGACGACGAGACGACGAGACAGCGAGACTGCGAGACGACGAGACTGCGAGACTGCGAGACGACGAGACAGCGAGACGGCGAGACAGCGAGACTGCGAGACGACGAGACAGCGAGACTGCGAGACTACGAGACAGCGAGACTGCGAGACGACGAGACAGCGAGACGTCGAGACGACGAGACAGCGAGACGACGAGACAGCGAGACTGCGAGACGACGAGACAGCGAGACTGCGAGACTACGAGACTGCGAGACTGCGAGACGACGAAACGACGAGACGGCAAGACTGCGAGACTGCGAGGCAACGAGACAGCGAGACAGCGAGACTGCGAGACGTCGAGACGACGAGACAGCGAGACTGCGAGACGACGAGACAACGAGACAGCGAGACGACGAGACGATGAGACGTCGAGACAGCGAGACAGCGAGACAGCGAGACTGCGAGACTACGACACTGCGAGACTGCGAGACGACGAGACTGCCAGACTGCGAGACTGCGAGACGACGAGACGACGAGACGGCGAGACTGCGAGACTGCGAGACAACGAGACAGCGAGACAGCGAGACAGCGAGACGACAAGACTGCGAGACGTCGAGACGACGAGACAGCGAGACTGCGAGACGACGAGACTGCGAGACTGCGAGCAACGAGACAGCGAGACGGCGAGACAGCGAGACTGCGAGACGACGAGACAGCGAGACTGCGAGACGAGACAGCGAGACTGCGAGACGCGAGACAGCGAGACAGCGAGACGACGAGACGACGAGACAGCGAGACAGCGAGACAGCGAGACAGCGAGACTGCGAGACTGCGAGACTGCGACGAGACTGCGAGACTGCGAGACGACGAGACTGCGAGACGACGAGACAACGAGACGGCGAGACAACGAGACGGCGAGACGGCGAGACAGCGAGACTGCGAGACTGCGAGACTGCGAGACGACGAGACGGCGAGACGGCGAGACGGCGAGACGCGAGACAGCGAGACAGCGAGACAGCGAGACTGCGAGACTGCGAGTCTGCGGGACTGCGAGACGACGAGACTGCGAGACTGCGAGACAACGAGACAGCGAGACAGCGAGACTGAGAGACAGCGAGACAGCGAGACTGCGAGACAGCGAGACAGCGAGACTGCGAGACGACGAGACAGCGAGACTGCGAGACGACGAGACTGCGAGACGACGAGACGGCGAGACGGCGAGACGACGAGACAGCGAGACTGCGAGAAGTCGAGACGACGAGACAGCGAGACTGCGAGACGACGAGACAGCGAGACGACGAGACAGCGAGACGTCGAGACGACGAGACAGCGAGACGACGAGACAGCGAGACTGCGAGACGACGAGACAGCGAGACTGCGAGACTACGAGACAGCGAGACTGCGAGACTGTGAGACGGCGAGACGGCGAGACGACGAGACAGCGAGACGACGAGACAGCGAGACTGCGAGACGACGAGACTGCGAGACAACGAGACGAGACTGCGAGACAGCGAGACAGCGAGACGACGAGACAGCGAGACTGCGAGACAGACGAGACTGCGAGACGACGAGACAGCGAGACTGCGAGACGACGAGACAGCGAGACTGCGAGACTACGAGACAGCGAGACTGCGAGACGACGAGACAGCGAGACGTCGAGACGACGAGACAGCGAGACGACGAGACAGCGAGACAGCGAGACGACGAGACAGCGAGACTGCGAGACTACGAGACTGCGAGACTGCGAGACGACGAGACAGCGAGACGACGAGACAGCGAGACGTCGAGACGACGAGACAGCGAGACTGCGAGACGACGAGACGACGAGACAGCGAGACTGCGAGACGGCGAGACTGCGAGACGACGAGACGACAAGACATCAAGACTGCGAGACTGCGAGACAACGAGACAGCGAGACAGCGAGACGGCGAGACAGCGAGACTGCGAGACGACGAGACAGCGAGACAGCGAGACGACGAGACGACGAGACGTCGAGACAGCGAGACAGCGAGACAGCGAGACAGCGAGACGGCGAGACAGCGAGACTGCGAGACGTCGAGACGACGAGACAGCGAGACTGCGGGACGACGAGACAGCGAGACTGCGAGACGACGAGACAGCGAGACAGCGAGACGACGAGACGTCGAGACAGCGAGACAGCGAGACAGCGAGACTGCGAGACTACGAGACAGCGAGACTGCGAGACGACGAGACAGCGAGACTGCGAGACGACGAGACAGCGAGACAGCGAGACGACGAGACAGCGAGACGTCGAGACAGCGAGACAGCGAGACAGCGAGACGGCGAGACGCGAGACAGCGAGACAGCGAGACAGCGAGACTGCGAGACTGCGAGTCTGCGGGACTGCGAGACGACGAGACTGCGAGACTGCGAGACGACGAGACAGCGAGACTACGAGACGACGAGCTGCGAGACTGCGAGACTGCGAGACGACGAGACTGCGAGACGACGAGACAGCGAGACAACGAGACGGCGAGACAGCGAGACTGAGAGACAGTGAGACAGCGAGACTGCGAGACAGCGAGACAGCGAGACTGCGAGACGACGAGACAGCGAGACTGCGAGACGGCGAGACAGCGAGACGACGAGACAGCGAGACGTCGAGACGACGAGACAGCGAGACGACGAGACAGCGAGACTGCGAGACGACGAGACAGCGAGACTGCGAGACTACGAGACAGCGAGACTGCGAGACGAGACAGCGAGACAGCGAGACGACGAGACAGCGAGACGACGAGACAGCGAGACAGCGAGACGACGAGACAGCGAGACTGCGAGACTACGAGACTGCGAGACTGCGAGACGACGAGACAGCGAGACGACGAGACAGCGAGACTGCGAGACGACGAGACAGCGAGACTGCGAGACGACGAGACTGCGAGACAGCGAGACTGCGAGACGACGAGACTGCGAGACGACGAGACGACAAGACATCAAGACTGCGAGACTGCGAGACAACGAGACAGCGAGACAGCGAGACGGCGAGACAGCGAGACTGCGAGACGACGAGACAGCGAGACAGCGAGACGACGAGACGGCGAGACGGCGAGACAGCGAGACAGCGAGACAGCGAGACAGCGAGACGGCGAGACAGCGAGACAGCGAGACGTCGAGACGACGAGACAGCGAGACTGCGAGACGACGAGACAGCGAGACTGCGAGACGACGAGACAGCGAGACAGCGAGACGACGAGACGTCGAGACAGCGAGACAGCGAGACAGCGAGACTGCGAGACTACGAGACAGCGAGACTGCGAGACGACGAGACAGCGAGACTGCGAGACGACGAGACAGCGAGACAGCGAGACGACGAGACGACGAGACGTCGAGACAGCGAGACAGCGAGACAGCGAGACTGCGAGACTACGAGACTGTGAGACGGCGAGACTGCGAGACTGCGAGACTGCGAGACGACGAGACGACGAGACTGCGAGACTGCGAGACAACGAGACAGCGAGACGACGAGACGACGAGACGTCGAGACAGCGAGACAGCGAGACAGCGAGACTGCGAGACTACGAGACTGCGAGACTGCGAGACGACGAGACTGCGAGACTGCGAGACTGCGAGACACCGAGACGACGAGACGACGAGACGGCGAGACTGCGAGACTGCGAGACAACGAGACAGCGAGACGGCGAGACGGCGAGACTGCGAGACGCGAGACGACGAGACAGCGAGACTGCGAGACGACGAGACTGCGAGACGGCGAGACGACGAGACAGCGAGACTGCGAGACGACGAGACTGCGAGACTGCGAGACGACGAGACTGCGAGACGTCGAGACGACGAGACGGCGAGACTGCGAGACTGCGAGACGACGAGACTGCGAGACGACGAGACGACGAGACGACGAGACTGCGAGACGACGAGACGTCGAGACTACGAGACGACGAGACAGCGAGACTGCGAGACGACGAGACTGCGAGACTGCGAGACGACGAGACTGCGAGACGTCGAGACGACGAGACGGCGAGACTGCGAGACTGCGAGACGACGAGACTGCGAGACGACGAGACGACGAGACGACGAGACTGCGAGACGACGAGACGTCGAGACTACGAGACTCCGAGACTGCGAGACTGCGAGACGACGAAACTGCGAGACAACGAGACAGCGAGACGCCGAGACTGCGAGACGCGAGACAGCGAGACAGCGAGACGACGAGACGACGAGACGTCGAGACAGCGAGACAGCGAGACAGCGAGACTGCGAGACTACGAGACTGTGAGACGACGAGACTGCGAGACTGCGAGACTGCGAGACGACGAGACAGCGAGACGACGAGACAACGAGACTGCGAGACGTCGAGACGACGAGACAGCGAGACTGCGAGACGACGAGACAGCGAGACGACGAGACAGCGAGACTGCGAGACAGCGAGACTGCGAGACGGCGAGACAGCGAGACGGCGAGACTGCGAGACGACGAGACAACGAGACAGCGAGACAACGAGACAGCGAGACAACGAGACTGCGAGACAGCGAGACTGCGAGACGACGAGACAGCGAGACGACGAGACAGCGAGACTGCGAGACAGCGAGACAGCGAGACGACGAGACAGCGAGACGGCGAGACGACGAGACAGCGAGACTGCGAGACGACGAGACGACGAGACAGCGAGACTGCGAGACGGCGAGACTGCAAGACGACGAGACGACGAGACGGCGAGACTGCGAGACTGCGAGACAACGAGACAGCGAGATGACGAGACAGCGAGACTGCGAGACGTCAAGACGACGAGACAGCGAGACTGCGAGACGACGAGACAGCGAGACTGCGAGACGACGAGACTGCGAGACGGCGAGACGACGAGACAGTGAGACTGCGAAACGACGAGACTGCGAGACTGCGAGACTGCGAGACGTCGAGACGACGAGACAGCGAGACTGCGAGACGACGAGACTGCGAGACAGCGAGACTGCGAGACGACGAGACTGCGAGACTGCGAGACGACGAGACTGCGAGACGTCGAGACAGACGAGACAGCGAGACTGCGAGACGAGCGAGACTGCGAGACTGCGAGACTGCGAGACGACGAGACAGTGAGACAACGAGACAACGAGACAGCGAGACAGCGAGACTGCGAGACGGCGAGACGGCGAGACTGCGAGACAGCGAGACTGCGAGACGACGAGACTGCGAGACTGCGAGACGACGAGACTGCGAGACGTCGAGACGACGAGACGGCGAGACTGCGAGACGACGAGACTGCGAGACTGCGAGACTGCGAGACGACGAGACGTCGAGACTGCGAGACTGCGAGACGACGAGACGACGAGACGTCGAGACGACGAGGCGACGAGACAGCGAGACGACGAGACGCGGAGACGACGAGACTGCGAGACTGCGAGACGACGAGACGACGAGACGACGAGACTGCGAGACTGCGAGACTGCGAGACTGCGAGACTGCGATACGACGAGACTGCGAGACGACGAGACAGCGAGACGACGAGACAGCGAGACTGCGAGACAGCGAGACAGCGAGACGACGAGACTGCGAGACGTCGAGACGATCTACTGTCTCTGTTATATTATGACAGACCTGGTAGATACACTGTCTCTATTATATTATGACAGACCAGCTAGATCTACTGTCCCTATTATATTATGACAGACCAGCTAGATCTACTGTCTCTATGTCTCTATTGTACTATGACAGACCAGCTAGATCTACTGTCTCTATTATACTATGACAGACCAGGTAGATCTACTGTCTCTATTATATTATGACAGACCAGATAGATCTACTGTCTCTATTGTATTATGACAGACCAGATAGATCTACTGTTTCTATTATACTATGACAGACCAGGTAGATCTACTGTCTCTATTATAATACGACAGACCAGCTAGATCTACTGTCTCTATTATATTATGACAGACCAAGTAGATATACTTTCTCTATTATATTATGACAGACCAGCTAGATCTACTGTGTCTATTATTTGATGACAGACCAGCTAGATCTACTGTCTCTATTCTAATTTGACAGACCAGGTAGATCTACTGTCTCTATTATAATATGACAGCCCAGCTAGATCTACTGTGTCTATTATTTGATGACAGACCAGCTAGATCTACTGTCTCTATTATATTATGACAGACCAGATAGATCTACTGTCTCTATTATATTTTGACATGCCAGGTATATCTACTGTCTCTGTTATATTATGACAGACCAGCTAGATCTACTGTCTCTATTATATTATGACAGACCAGCTAGATCTACTGTCTCTATTGTATTATGACAGACCAGCTAGATCTACTGTTTCTATTATACTATGACAGACCAGGTAGATCTACTGTCTCTATTATAATATGACAGACCAGCTAGATCTACTGTCTCTATTATATTATGACAGACCAAGTAGATATACTTTCTCTATTATATTATGACAGACCAGCTAGATCTACTGTCTCTATTCTAATTTGACAGACCAGGTAGATCTACTATCTCTATTATATTATGACAGACCAGCTAGATCTACTGTCTCTGTTATATTATGACAGACCTGGTAGATACACTGTCACTATTATATTATGACAGACCAGCTAGATCTACTGTCTCTATTCTAATTTGACAGACCAGGTAGATCTACTATCTCTATTATATTATGACAGACCAGCTAGATCTACTGTCTCTATTATATTATGACAGACCAGCTAGATCTACTGTCCCTATTATATTATGACAGACCAGGTAGATCTACTGTTTCTATTATACTATGACAGACCAGGTAGATCTACTGTCTCTATTATAATATGACAGACCAGCTAGATCTACTGTCTCTATTATATTATGACAGACCAAGTAGATATACTTTCTCTATTATATTATGACAGACCAGCTAGATCTACTGTCCCTATTATATTATGACAGACCAGCTAGATCTACTGTCTCTATGTCTCTATTGTACTATGACAGACCAGCTAGATCTACTGTCTCTATTATACTATGACAGACCAGGTAGATCTACTGTCTCTATTATATTATGACAGACCTGGTAGATACACTGTCTCTATTATATTATTACAGACCAGCTAGATCTACTGTCCCTATTATATTATGACAGACCAGCTAGATCTACTGTCTCTATGTCTCTATTGTACTATGACAGACCAGCTAGATCTACTGTCTCTATTATACTATGACAGACCAGCTAGATCTACTGTCTCTGTTATATTATGACAGACCTGGTAGATACACTGTCTCTATTATATTATGACAGACCAACTAGATCTACTGTCCCTATTATATTATGACAGACCAGCTAGATCTACTGTCTCTATGTCTCTATTGTACTATGACAGACCAGCTAGATCTACTGTCTCTATTATACTATGACAGACCAGCTAGATCTACTGTCTCTATTATACTATGACAGACCAGGTAGATCTACTGTCTCTATTATATTATGACAGACCAGATAGATCTACTGTCTCTATTGTATTATGACAGACCAGCTAGATCTACTGTTTCTATTATACTATGACAGACCAGGTAGATCTACTGTCTCTATTATAATATGACATACCAGCTAGATCTACTGTCTCTATTATATTATGACAGACCAAGTAGATATACTGTCTCTATTATATTATGACAGACCAGCTAGATCTACTGTCCCTATTATATTATGACAGACCAGCTAGATCTACTGTCTCTGTTATATTATGACAGACCAGC
This sequence comes from Oncorhynchus keta, assembly GCF_023373465.1. Classification (NCBI taxonomy): domain Eukaryota; kingdom Metazoa; phylum Chordata; class Actinopteri; order Salmoniformes; family Salmonidae; genus Oncorhynchus; species Oncorhynchus keta. The sequence goes on from NW_026289989.1 coordinate 143,456, forward strand.
TAGATCTACTGTCTCTGATATATTATGACAGACCTGGTAGATACACTGTCACTATTATATTATGACAGACCAGCTAGATCTACTGTCTCTATTCTAATTTGACAGACCAGGTAGATCTACTATCTCTATTATATTATGACATACCAGCTAGATCTACTGTCTCTATTATAATATGACAGACCAGCTAGATCTACTGTCTCTATTATATTATGACAGACCAGCTAGATCTACTGTCTCTATTATATTTTGACATACCAGGTAGATCTACTGTCTCTGTTATACTATGACAGACCAGCTAGATCTACTGTCTCTGTTATATTATGACAGACCTGGTAGATCTACTGTCCCTATTATATTATGACAGACCAGCTAGATCTACTGTCTCTATGTCTCTATTGTACTATGACAGACCAGCTAGATCTACTGTCTCTATTATACTATGACAGACCAGGTAGATCTACTGTCTCTATTATATTATGACAGACCAGATAGATCTACTGTCTCTATTGTATTATGACAGACCAGCTAGATCTACTGTTTCTATTATACTATGACAGACCAGGTAGATACACTGTCTCTATTATATTATGACAGACCAGCTAGATCTACTGTCTCTATTCTAATTTGACAGACCAGGTAGATCTACTATCTCTATTATATTATGACAGACCAGCTAGATCTACTGTCTCTATTATATTATGACAGACCAGCTAGATCTACTGTCTCTATTATATTATGACAGACCAGGTAGATCTACTGTTTCTATTATACTATGACAGACCAGGTAGATCTACTGTCTCTATTATAATATGACAGACCAGCTAGATCTACTGTCTCTATTATATTATGACAGACCAAGTAGATATACTTTCTCTATTATATTATGACAGACCAGCTAGATCTACTGTCCCTATTATATTATGACAGACCAGCTAGATCTACTGTCTCTATGTCTCTATTGTACTATGACAGACCAGCTAGATCTACTGTCTCTATTATACTATGACAGACCAGGTAGATCTACTGTCTCTATTATATTATGACAGACCTGGTAGATACACTGTCTCTATTATATTATTACAGACCAGCTAGATCTACTGTCCCTATTATATTATGACAGACCAGCTAGATCTACTGTCTCTATGTCTCTATTGTACTATGACATACCAGGTAGATCTACTGTCTCTATTATACTATGACAGACCAGCTAGATCTACTGTCTCTGTTATATTATGACAGACCTGGTAGATACACTGTCTCTATTATATTATGACAGACCAACTAGATCTACTGTCCCTATTATATTATGACAGACCAGCTAGATCTACTGTCTCTATGTCTCTATTGTACTATGACAGACCAGCTAGATCTACTGTCTCTATTATACTATGACAGACCAGCTAGATCTACTGTCTCTATTATACTATGACAGACCAGGTAGATCTACTGTCTCTATTATATTATGACAGACCAGATAGATCTACTGTCTCTATTGTATTATGACAGACCAGCTAGATCTACTGTTTCTATTATACTATGACAGACCAGGTAGATCTACTGTCTCTATTATAATATGACATACCAGCTAGATCTACTGTCTCTATTATATTATGACAGACCAAGTAGATATACTGTCTCTATTATATTATGACAGACCAGCTAGATCTACTGTCCCTATTATATTATGACAGACCAGCTAGATCTACTGTCTCTGTTATATTATGACAGACCAGCTAGATCTACTGTCTCTGATATATTATGACAGACCTGGTAGATACACTGTCACTATTATATTATGACAGACCAGCTAGATCTACTGTCTCTATTCTAATTTGACAGACCAGGTAGATCTACTATCTCTATTATATTATGACATACCAGCTAGATCTACTGTCTCTATTATAATATGACAGACCAGCTAGATCTACTGTCTCTATTATATTATGACAGACCAGCTAGATCTACTGCCTCTATTATATTTTGACATACCAGGTAGATCTACTGTCTCTGTTATACTATGACAGACCAGCTAGATCTACTGTCTCTGTTATATTATGACAGACCTGGTAGATCTACTGTCCCTATTATATTATGACAGACCAGCTAGATCTACTGTCTCTATGTCTCTATTGTACTATGACAGATAAAGCTAGATCTACTGTCTCTATTATACTATGACAGACCAGGTAGATCTACTGTCTCTATTATATTATGACAGACCAGATAGATCTACTGTCTCTATTGTATTATGACAGACCAGCTAGATCTACTGTTTCTATTATACTATGACAGACCAGGTAGATCTACTGTCTCTATTATATTATGACAGACCAGATAGATCTACTGTCTCTATTGTATTATGACAGACCGGCTAGATCTACTGTCCCTATTATATTATGACAGACCAGGTAGATCTACTGTTTCTATTATACTATGACAGACCAGGTAGATCTACTGTCTCTATTATAATATGACAGACCAGCTAGATCTACTGTCTCTATTATATTATGACAGACCAAGTAGATATACTTTCTCTATTATATTATGACAGACCAGCTAGATCTACTGTCCCTATTATATTATGACAGACCAGCTAGATCTACTGTCTCTATGTCTCTATTGTACTATGACAGACCAGCTAGATCTACTGTCTCTATTATACTATGACAGACCAGGTAGATCTACTGTCTCTATTATATTATGACAGACCTGGTAGATACACTGTCTCTATTATATTATGACAGACCAGCTAGATCTACTGTCCCTATTATATTATGACAGACCAGCTAGATCTACTGTCTCTATGTCTCTATTGTACTATGACAGACCAGCTAGATCTACTGTCTCTATTATACTATGACATACCAGGTAGATCTACTGTCTCTATTATATTATGACAGACCAGCTAGATCTACTGTCTCTGTTATATTATGACAGACCTGGTAGATCCACTGTCTCTATTATATTATGACAGACCAGCTAGATCTACTGTCCCTATTATATTATGACAGACCAGCTAGATCTACTGTCTCTATGTCTCTATTGTACTATGACAGACCAGCTAGATCTACTGTCTCTATTATACTATGACAGACCAGGTAGATCTACTGTCTCTATTATATTATGACAGACCAGATAGATCTACTGTCTCTATTGTATTATGACAGACCAGCTAGATCTACTGTTTCTATTATACTATGACAGACCAGGTAGATCTACTGTCTCTATTATAATATGACATACCAGCTAGATCTACTGTCTCTATTATATTATGACAGACCAAGTAGATATACTGTCTCTATTATATTATGACAGACCAGCTAGATCTACTGTCCCTATTATATTATGACAGACCAGCTAGATCTACTGTCTCTGTTATATTATGACAGACCAGCTAGATCTACTGTCTCTGTTATATTATGACAGACCTGGTAGATACACTGTCACTATTATATTATGACAGACCAGCTAGATCTACTGTCTCTATTCTAATTTGACAGACCAGGTAGATCTACTATCTCTATTATATTATGACATACCAGCTAGATCTACTGTCTCTATTATAATATGACAGACCAGCTAGATCTACTGTCTCTATTATATTATGACAGACCAGCTAGATCTACTGTCTCTATTATATTTTGACATACCAGGTAGATCTACTGTCTCTGTTATATTATGACAGACCAGCTAGATCTACTGTCTCTGTTATATTATGACAGACCTGGTAGATCTACTGTCCCTATTATATTATGACAGACCAGCTAGATCTACTGTCTCTATGTCTCTATTGTACTATGACAGACCAGCTAGATCTACTGTCTCTATTATACTATGACAGACCAGGTAGATCTACTGTCTCTATTATATTATGACAGACCAGATAGATCTACTGTCTCTATTGTATTATGACAGACCAGCTAGATCTACTGTTTCTATTATACTATGACAGACCAGGTAGATCTACTGTCTCTATTCTAATTTGACAGACCAGGTAGATCTACTATCTCTATTATATTATGACAGACCAGCTAGATCTACTGTCTCTATTATATTATGACATGCCAGGTAGATCTACTGTCTCTGTTATATTATGACAGACCAGCTAGATCTACTGTCTCTGTTATATTATGACAGACCTGGTAGATACACTGTCACTATTATATTATGACAGACCAGCTAGATCTACTGTCTCTATTCTAATTTGACAGACCAGGTAGATCTACTATCTCTATTATATTATGACATACCAGCTAGATCTACTGTCTCTATTATAATATGACAGACCAGCTAGATCTACTGTCTCTATTATATTATGACAGACCAGCTAGATCTACCGTCTCTATTATATTTTGACATACCAGGTAGATTTACTGTCTCTGTTATATTATGACAGACCAGCTAGATCTACTGTCTCTGTTATATTATGACAGACCTGGTAGATCTACTGTCCCTATTATATTATGACAGACCAGCTAGATCTACTGTCTCTATGTCTCTATTGTACTATGACAGACCAGCTAGATCTACTGTCTCTATTATAATATGACAGCCCAGATAGATCTACTGTCTCTATTATATTATGACAGACCAGCTCGATCTACTGTCTCTATTATATTTTGACATACCAGGTAGATCTACTGTCTCTGTTATATTATGACAGACCAGCTAGATCTACTGTCTCTGTTATATTTTGACAGACCTGGTAGATACACTGTCTCTATTATATTATGACAGACCAGCTAGATCTACTGTCCCTATTATATTATGACAGACCAGCTAGATCTACTGTCTCTATGTCTCTATTGTACTATGACAAACCAGCTAGATCTACTGTCTCTATTATACTATGACAGACCAGGTAGATCTACTGTCTCTATTATATTATGACAGACCAGCTAGATCTACTGTCTCTGTTATATTATGACAGACCTGGTAGATACACTGTCTCTATTATATTATGACAGACCAGCTAGATCTACTGTCCCTATTATATTATGACAGACCAGCTCGATCTACTGTCTCTATGTCTCTATTGTACTATGACAGACCAGCTAGATCTACTGTCTCTATTATACTATGACAGACCAGGTAGATCTACTGTCTCTATTATATTATGACAGACCAGCTAGATCTACTGTCTCTGTTATATTATGACAGACCTGGTAGATACACTGTCTCTATTATATTATGACAGACCAGCTAGATCTACTGTCCCTATTATGTTATGACAGACCAGCTAGATTTACTGTCTCTATTATAATATGACAGACCAGGTAGATCTACTGTCTCTATTATATTATGACAGACCAGATAGATCTACTGTCTCTATTGTATTATGACAGACCAGCTAGATCTACTGTTTCTATTATACTATGACAGACCAGGTAGATCTACTGTCTCTATTATAATATGACAGACCAGCGAGATCTACTGTCTATGTTATATTATGACAGACCAAGTAGATATACTTTCTCTATTATATTATGACAGACCAGCTAGATCTACTGTCCCTATTATATTATGACAGACCAGCTAGATCTACTGTCTCTATGTCTCTATTATACTATGACAGACCAGGTAGATCTACTGTCTCTATTATACTATGACAGACCAGGTAGATCTACTGTCTCTATTATATTATGACAGACCAGCTAGATCTACTGTATCTGTTATATTATGACAGACCTGGTAGATACACTGTCTCTATTATATTATGACAGACCAGCTAGATCTACTGTCCCTATTATATTATGACAGACCAGCTAGATCTACTGTCTCTATTTCTCTATTGTACTATGACAGACCAGCTAGATCTACTGTCTCTATTATATTATGACAGACCAAGTAGATATACTTTCTCTATTATATTATGACAGACCAGCTAGATCTACTGTCCCTATTATATTATGACAGACCAGCTAGATCTACTGTCTCTATGTCTCTATTGTACTATGACAGACCAGCTAGATCTACTGTCTCTATTATACTATGACAGACCAGGTAGATCTACTGTCTCTATTATATTATGACAGACCAGATAGATCTACTGTCTCTATTGTATTATGACAGACCAGCTAGGTCTACTGTTTCTATTATACTATGACAGACCAGGTAGATCTACTGTCTCTATTATAATATGACAGACCAGCTAGATCTACTGTCTCTATTATATTATGACAGACCAAGTAGATATACTTTCTCTATTATATTATGACAGACCAGCTAGATCTACTGTCTCTATTCTAATTTGACAGACCAGGTAGATCTACTGTCTCTATTATAATATGACAGACCAGCTAGATCTACTGTCTCTATTATATTATGACAGACCAAGTAGATATACTTTCTCTATTATATTATGACAGACCAGCTAGATCTACTGTCTCTATTCTAATTTGACAGACCATGTAGATCTACTGTCTCTATTATAATATGACAGCCCAGCTAGATCTACTGTGTCTATTATTTGATGACAGACCAGCTAGATCTACTGTCTCTGTTATATTATGACAGACCAGCTAGATCTACTGTCTCTGTTATATTATGACAGACCTGGTAGATACACTGTCACTATTATATTATGACAGACCAGCTAGATCTACTGACTCTATTCTAATTTGACAGACCAGGTATATCTACTATCTCTATTATATTATGACAGACCAGCTAGATCTACTGTCTCTATTATATTATGACAGACCAGCTAGATCTACTGTCTCTATTATATTTTGACATACCAGGTAGATCTACTGTCTCTGTTATATTATGACAGACCAGCTAGATCTACTGTCTCTGTTATATTTTGACAGACCCGGTAGATACACTGTCTCTATTATATTATGACAGACCAGATAGATCTACTGTCTCTATTGTATTATGACAGACCAGCTAGATCTACTGTTTCTATTATACTATGACAGACCAGGTAGATCTACTGTCTCTATTATAATATGACAGACCAGCTAGATCTACTGTCTCTATTATGTTATGACAGACCAAGTAGTTATACTTTCTCTATTATATTATGACAGACCTGCTAGATCTACTGTCCCTATTATATTATGACAGACCAGCTAGATCTACTGTCTCTATGTCTCTATAGTACTATGACATACCAGGTAGATCTACTCTCTGTTATATTATGACAGACCAGCTAGATCTACTGTCCCTATTATATTATGACAGACCAGCTAGATCTACTGTCTCTATGTCTCTATTGTACTATGACAGACCAGCTAGATCTACTGTCTCTATTATATTATGACAGACCAGCTAGATCTACTGTCTCTGTTATATTATGACAGACCTGGTAGATACACTGTCTCTATTATATTATGACAGACCAGCTAGATCTACTGTCCCTATTATGTTATGACAGACCAGCTAGATCTACAGTCTCTATGTCTCTATTGTACTATGACAGACCAGCTAGATCTACTGTCTCTATTATACTATGACAGACCAGGTAGATCTACTGTCTCTATTATATTATGACAGACCAGCTAGATCTACTGTCTCTGTTATATTATGACAGACCTGGTAGATACACTGTCTCTATTATATTATGACAGACCAGCTAGATCTACTGTCCCTATTATGTTATGACAGACCAGCTAGATCTACAGTCTCTATGTCTCTATTGTACTATGACAGACCAGCTAGATCTACTGTCTCTATTATATTATGACAGACCAGATAGATCTACTGTCTCTATTGTATTATGACAGACCAGCTAGATCTACTGTTTCTATTATACTATGACAGACCAGGTAGATCTACTGTCTCTATTATATTTTGACATACCAGGTAGATCTACTGTCTCTGTTATATTATGACAGACCAGCTAGATCTACTGTCTCTGTTATATTTTGACAGACCTGGTAGATACACTGTCTCTATTATATTATGACAGACCAGCTAGATCTACTGTCTCTATGTCTCTATTGTACTATGACAGACCAGCTAGATCTACTGTCTCTATTATACTATGACAGACCAGGTAGATCTACTGTCTCTATTATATTATGACAGACCAGATAGATCTACTGTCTCTATTGTATTATGACAGACCAGCTAGATCTACTGTTTCTATTATACTATGACAGACCAGGTAGATCTACTGTCTCTATTATAATATGACAGACCAGCTAGATCTACTGTCTCTATTATATTATGACAGACCAAGTAGATATACTTTCTCTATTATATTATGACAGACCAGCTAGATCTACTGTCCCTATTATATTATGACAGACCAGCTAGATCTACTGTCTCTATGTCTCTATAGTACTATGACATACCAGGTAGATCTACTCTCTGTTATATTATGACAGACCAGCTAGATCTACTGTCCCTATTATATTATGACAGACCAGCTAGATCTACTGTCTCTATGTCTCTATTGTACTATGACAGACCAGCTAGATCTACTGTCTCTATTATACTATGACAGACCAGGTAGATCTACTGTCTCTATTATATTATGACAGACCAGCTAGATCTACTGTCTCTGTTATATTATGACAGACCTGGTAGATACACTGTCTCTATTATATTATGACAGACCAGCTAGATCTACTGTCCCTATTATGTTATGACAGACCAGCTAGATCTACTGTCTCTATGTCTCTATTGTACAATGACAGACCAGCTAGATCTACTGTCTCTATTATACTATGACAGACCAGGTAGATCTACTGTCTCTATTATATTATGAAAGACCAGATAGATCTACTGTCTCTATTGTATTATGACAGACCAAGTAGATATACTTTCTCTATTATATTATGACAGACCAGCTAGATCTACTGTCCCTATTATATTATGACAGACCAGCTAGATCTACTGTCTCTATGTCTCTATTGTACTATGACAGACCAGCTAGATCTACTGTCTCTATTATACTATGACAGACCAGGTAGATCTACTGTCTCTATTATATTATGACAGACCAGATAGATCTACTGTCTCTATTGTATTATGACAGACCAGCTAGGTCTACTGTTTCTATTATACTATGACAGACCAGGTAGATCTACTGTCTCTATTATAATATGACAGACCAGCTAGATCTACTGTCTCTATTATATTATGACAGACCAAGTAGATATACTTTCTCTATTATATTATGACAGACCAGCTAGATCTACTGTCCCTATTATATTATGACAGACCAGCTAGATCTACTGTCTCTATGTCTCTATAGTACTATGACAGACCAGGTAGATCTACTGTCTCTATTATACTATGACAGACCAGGTAGATCTACTGTCTCTAGATCTACTGTCTCTATATTATGACAGACCAGCTAGATCTACTGTCTCTATTATATTATGACAGACCAGCTAGATCTACTGTCTCTGTTATATTATGACAGACCTGGTAGATACACTGTCTCTATTATATTATGACAGACCAGCTAGATCTACTGTCCCTATTATGTTATGACAGACCAGCTAGATCTACTGTCTCTATGTCTCTATTGTACTATGACAGACCAGGTAGATCTACTGTCTCTATTATAATATGACAGCCCAGCTAGATCTACTGTGTCTATTATTTGATGACAGACCAGCTAGATATACTGTCTCTATTATATTATGACAGACCAGCTAGATCTACTGTCTCTATTATACTATGACAGACCAGCTAGATCTACTGTCTCTATTATATTATGACAGACCAGCTAGATCTACTGTCTCTGTCTCTATATTATGACAGACCAGCTAGATCTACTGTCTCTGTTATATTATGACAGACCAGGTAGATCTACTGTCTCTATTGTATTATGACAGACCAGCTAGATCTACTGTTTCTATTATACTATGACAGACCAGGTAGATCTACTGTCTCTATTATATTTTGACAGACCAGGTAGATCTACTGTCTCTGTTATATTATGACAGACCAGCTAGATCTACTGTCTCTATTATATTATGACAGACCAGGTAGATCACTGTCTCTATTATATTATGACAGACCAGCTAGATCTACTGTCTCTATGTCTCTATTGTACTATGACAGACCAGCTAGATCTACTGTCTCTATTATACTATGACAGACCAGGTAGATCTACTGTCTCTATTATATTATGACAGACCAGATAGATCTACTGTCTCTATTATATTATGACAGACCAGCTAGATCTACTGTCTCTATTATATTATGACAGACCAGGTAGATCTACTGTCTCTATTATAATATGACAGACCAGCTAGATCTACTGTCTCTATTATATTATGACAGACCAAGTAGATATACTTTCTCTATTATATTATGACAGACCAGCTAGATCTACTGTCCCTATTATATTATGACAGACCAGCTAGATCTACTGTCTCTATGTCTCTATTGTACTATGACATACCAGGTAGATCTACTGTCTCTGTTATATTATGACAGACCAGCTAGATCTACTGTCTCTATTATATTATGACAGACCAGCTAGATCTACTGTCTCTATGTCTCTATTGTACTATGACAGACCAGCTAGATCTACTGTCTCTATTATACTATGACAGACCAGGTAGATCTACTGTCTCTATTATATTATGACAGACCAGCTAGATCTACTGTCTCTGTTATATTATGACAGACCAGGTAGATCTACTGTCTCTATTATATTATGACAGACCAGCTAGATCTACTGTCTCTATTATATTATGACAGACCAGCAGATCTACTGTCTCTATGTCTCTATTGTACAATGACAGACCAGCTAGATCTACTGTCTCTATTATACTATGACAGACCAGGTAGATCTACTGTCTCTATTATATTATGAAAGACCAGATAGATCTACTGTCTCTATTATATTATGACAGACCAAGTAGATATACTTTCTCTATTATATTATGACAGACCAGCTAGATCTACTGTCCCTATTATATTATGACAGACCAGCTAGATCTACTGTCTCTATGTCTCTATTGTACTATGACAGACCAGCTAGATCTACTGTCTCTATTATACTATGACAGACCAGGTAGATCTACTGTCTCTATTATATTATGACAGACCAGATAGATCTACTGTCTCTATTGTATTATGACAGACCAGCTAGGTCTACTGTTTCTATTATACTATGACAGACCAGGTAGATCTACTGTCTCTATTATAATATGACAGACCAGCTAGATCTACTGTCTCTATTATATTATGACAGACCAAGTAGATATACTTTCTCTATTATATTATGACAGACCAGCTAGATCTACTGTCCCTATTATATTATGACAGACCAGCTAGATCTACTGTCTCTATGTCTCTATTGTACTATGACAGACCAGCTAGATCTACTGTCTCTATTATACTATGACAGACCAGGTAGATCTACTGTCTCTATTATATTATGACAGACCAGCTAGATCTACTGTCTCTATTATATTATGACAGACCTGGTAGATACACTGTCTCTATTATATTATGACAGACCAGCTAGATCTACTGTCCCTATTATGTTATGACAGACCAGCTAGATCTACTGTCTCTATGTCTCTATTGTACTATGACAGACCAGCTAGATCTACTGTCTCTATTATACTATGACAGACCAGGTAGATCTACTGTCTCTATTATATTATGACAGACCAGATAGATCTACTGTCTCTATTGTATTATGACAGACCAGCTAGATCTACTGTTTCTATTATACTATGACAGACCAGCTAGATCTACTGTCTCTATTATATTATGACAGACCAAGTAGATATACTTTCTCTATTATATTATGACAGACCAGCTAGATCTACTGTCTCTGTTATATTTTGACAGACCTGGTAGATACACTGTCTCTATTATATTATGACAGACCAGCTAGATCTACTGTCTCTATGTCTCTATTGTACTATGACAGACCAGCTAGATCTACTGTCTCTATTATACTATGACAGACCAGGTAGATCTACTGTCTCTATTATATTATGACAGACCAGATAGATCTACTGTCTCTATTGTATTATGACAGACCAGCTAGATCTACTGTTTCTATTATACTATGACAGACCAGGTAGATCTACTGTCTCTATTATATTATGACAGACCAGCTAGATCTACTGTCTCTATTATATTATGACAGACCAAGTAGATATACTGTCTCTATTATATTATGACAGACCAGCTAGATCTACTGTCCCTATTATGTTATGACAGACCAGCTAGATCTACTGTCTCTATGTCTCTATTGTACTATGACAGACCAGCTAGATCTACTGTCTCTATTATACTATGACAGACCAGGTAGATCTACTGTCTCTATTATATTATGACAGACCAGATAGATCTACTGTCTCTATTGTATTATGACAGACCAGCTAGATCTACTGTTTCTATTATACTATGACAGACCAGGTAGATCTACTGTCTCTATTATATTTTGACATACCAGGTAGATCTACTGTCTCTGTTATATTATGACAGACCAGCTAGATCTACTGTCTCTGTTATATTTTGACAGACCTGGTAGATACACTGTCTCTATTATATTATGACAGACCAGCTAGATCTACTGTCTCTATGTCTCTATTGTACTATGACAGACCAGCTAGATCTACTGTCTCTATTATACTATGACAGACCAGGTAGATCTACTGTCTCTATTATATTATGACAGACCAGATAGATCTACTGTCTCTATTGTATTATGACAGACCAGCTAGATCTACTGTTTCTATTATACTATGACAGACCAGGTAGATCTACTGTCTCTATTATAATATGACAGACCAGCTAGATCTACTGTCTCTATTATATTATGACAGACCAAGTAGATATACTTTCTCTATTATATTATGACAGACCAGCTAGATCTACTGTCCCTATTATATTATGACAGACCAGCTAGATCTACTGTCTCTATGTCTCTATAGTACTATGACATACCAGGTAGATCTACTCTCTGTTATATTATGACAGACCAGCTAGATCTACTGTCCCTATTATATTATGACAGACCAGCTAGATCTACTGTCTCTATGTCTTATACTATGACAGACCAGCTAGATCTACTGTCTCTATTATACTATGACAGACCAGGTAGATCTACTGTCTCTATTATATTATGACAGACCAGCTAGATCTACTGTCTCTATTATATTATGACAGACCTGGTAGATACACTGTCTCTATTATATTATGACAGACCAGCTAGATCTACTGTCTCTATTATATTATGACAGACCAGCTAGATCTACTGTCTCTATGTCTCTATTGTACAATGACAGACCAGCTAGATCTACTGTCTCTATTATACTATGACAGACCAGGTAGATCTACTGTCTCTATTATATTATGAAAGACCAGATAGATCTACTGTCTCTATTGTATTATGACAGACCAAGTAGATATACTTTCTCTATTATATTATGAAAGACCAGCTAGATCTACTGTCCCTATTATATTATGACAGACCAGCTAGATCTACTGTCTCTATGTCTCTATTGTACTATGACAGACCAGCTAGATCTACTGTCTCTATTATACTATGACAGACCAGGTAGATCTACTGTCTCTATTATATTATGACAGACCAGATAGATCTACTGTCTCTATTGTATTATGACAGACCAGCTAGGTCTACTGTTTCTATTATACTATGACAGACCAGGTAGATCTACTGTCTCTATTATAATATGACAGACCAGCTAGATCTACTGTCTCTATTATATTATGACAGACCAAGTAGATATACTTTCTCTATTATATTATGACAGACCAGCTAGATCTACTGTCCCTATTATATTATGACAGACCAGCTAGATCTACTGTCTCTATGTCTCTATTGTACTATGACAGACCAGCTAGATCTACTGTCTCTATTATACTATGACAGACCAGGTAGATCTACTGTCTCTATTATATTATGACAGACCAGATAGATCTACTGTCTCTATTGTATTATGACAGACCAGCTAGATCTACTGTTTCTATTATACTATGACAGACCAGGTAGATCTACTGTCTCTATTATATTTTGACATACCAGGTAGATCTACTGTCTCTGTTATATTATGACAGACCAGCTAGATCTACTGTCTCTGTTATATTTTGACAGACCTGGTAGATACACTGTCTCTATTATATTATGACAGACCAGCTAGATCTACTGTCTCTATGTCTCTATTGTACTATGACAGACCAGCTAGATCTACTGTCTCTATTATACTATGACAGACCAGGTAGATCTACTGTCTCTATTATATTATGACAGACCAGATAGATCTACTGTCTCTATTGTATTATGACAGACCAGCTAGATCTACTGTTTCTATTATACTATGACAGACCAGGTAGATCTACTGTCTCTATTATAATATGACAGACCAGCTAGATCTACTGTCTCTATTATATTATGACAGACCAAGTAGATATACTTTCTCTATTATATTATGACAGACCAGCTAGATCTACTGTCCCTATTATATTATGACAGACCAGCTAGATCTACTGTCTCTATGTCTCTATAGTACTATGACATACCAGGTAGATCTACTGTCTCTATTATACTATGACAGACCAGGTAGATCTACTGTCTCTATTATATTATGACAGACCAGCTAGATCTACTGTCTCTATGTCTCTATTGTACTATGACAGACCAGCTAGATCTACTGTCTCTATTATACTATGACAGACCAGGTAGATCTACTGTCTCTATTATATTATGACAGACCAGATAGATCTACTGTCTCTATTGTATTATGACAGACCAAGTAGATATACTTTCTCTATTATATTATGACAGACCAGCTAGATCTACTGTCCCTATTATATTATGACAGACCAGCTAGATCTACTGTCTCTATGTCTCTATTGTACTATGACAGACCAGCTAGATCTACTGTCTCTATTATATTATGACAGACCAGGTAGATCTACTGTCTCTATTATATTATGACAGACCAGCTAGATCTACTGTCTCTATTGTATTATGACAGACCAGCTAGGTCTACTGTTTCTATTATACTATGACAGACCAGGTAGATCTACTGTCTCTATTATAATATGACAGACCAGCTAGATCTACTGTCTCTATTATATTATGACAGACCAAGTAGATATACTTTCTCTATTATATTATGACAGACCAGCTAGATCTACTGTCCCTATTATATTATGACAGACCAGCTAGATCTACTGTCTCTATGTCTCTATTGTACTATGACAGACCAGCTAGATCTACTGTCTCTATTATACTATGACAGACCAGGTAGATCTACTGTCTCTATTATATTATGACAGACCAGATAGATCTACTGTCTCTATTGTATTATGACAGACCAGCTAGATCTACTGTTTCTATTATACTATGACAGACCAGGTAGATCTACTGTCTCTATTATATTTTGACATACCAGGTAGATCTACTGTCTCTGTTATATTATGACAGACCAGCTAGATCTACTGTCTCTGTTATATTTTGACAGACCTGGTAGATACACTGTCTCTATTATATTATGACAGACCAGCTAGATCTACTGTCTCTATGTCTCTATTGTACTATGACAGACCAGCTAGATCTACTGTCTCTATTATACTATGACAGACCAGGTAGATCTACTGTCTCTATTATATTATGACAGACCAGATAGATCTACTGTCTCTATTGTATTATGACAGACCAGCTAGATCTACTGTTTCTATTATACTATGACAGACCAGGTAGATCTACTGTCTCTATTATAATATGACAGACCAGCTAGATCTACTGTCTCTATTATATTATGACAGACCAAGTAGATATACTTTCTCTATTATATTATGACAGACCAGCTAGATCTACTGTCCCTATTATATTATGACAGACCAGCTAGATCTACTGTCTCTATGTCTCTATAGTACTATGACATACCAGGTAGATCTACTGTCTCTATTATACTATGACAGACCAGTAGATCTACTGTCTCTATTATATTATGACAGACCAGCTAGATCTAATGTCTCTATGTCTCTATTGTACTATGACAGACCAGCTAGATCTACTGTCTCTATTATACTATGACAGACCAGGTAGATCTACTGTCTCTATTATATTATGACAGACCAGCTAGATCTACTGTCTCTGTTATATTATGACAGACCTGGTAGATACACTGTCTCTATTATATTATGACAGACCAGCTAGATCTACTGTCCCTATTATATTATGACAGACCAGCTAGATCTACTGTCTCTATTGTACTATGACAGACCAGCTAGGTCTACTGTTTCTATTATACTATGACAGACCAGCTAGATCTACTGTCTCTGTTATATTATGACAGACCAGCTAGATCTACTGTCTCTATTATATTATGACAGACCAGGTAGATACACTGTCTCTATTATATTATGACAGACCAGCTAGATCTACTGTCCCTATTATGTTATGACAGACCAGCTAGATCTACTGTCTCTATGTCTCTATTGTACTATGACAGACCAGCTAGATCTACTGTCTCTATTATACTATGACAGACCAGGTAGATCTACTGTCTCTATTATATTATGACAGACCAGATAGATCTACTGTCTCTATTGTATTATGCCAGACCAGCTAGATCTACTCTTTCTATTATACTATGACAGACCAGGTAGATCTACTGTCTCTATAATAATATGACAGACCAGCTAGATCTACTGTCTCTTTTATATTATGACAGACCAAGTAGATATACTTTCTCTATTATATTATGACAGACCAGCTAGATCTACTGTCTCTGTTATATTATGACAGACCTGGTAGATACACTGTCTCTATTATATTATGACAGACCAGCTAGATTTACTGTCCCTATTATATTATGACAGACCAGCTAGATCTACTGTCTCTATGTCTCTATTGTACTATGACAGACCAGCTAGATCTACTGTCTCTATTATACTATGACAGACCAGGTAGATCTACTGTCTCTATTATATTATGACAGACCAGCTAGATCTACTGTCTCTGTTATATTATGACAGACCTGGTAGATACACTGTCTCTATTATATTATGACAGACCAGCTAGATCTACTGTCCCTATTATGTTATGACAGACCAGCTAGATCTACTGTCTCTATGTCTCTATTGTACTATGACAGACCAGCTAGATCTACTGTCTCTATTATACTATGACAGACCAGGTAGATCTACTGTCTCTATTATATTATGACAGGCCAGATAGATCTACTGTCTCTATTGTATTATGACAGACCAGCTAGATCTACTGTTTCTATTATACTATGACAGACCAGGTAGATCTACTGTCTCTATTATAATATGACAGACCAGCTAGATCTACTGTCTCTATTATATTATGACAGACCAAGTAGATATACTTTCTCTATTATATTATGACAGACCAGCTAGATCTACTGTCCCTATTATATTATGACAGACCAGCTAGATCTACTGTCTCTATGTCTCTATTGTACTATGACAGACCAGCTAGATCTACTGTCTCTATTATACTATGACAGACCAGGTAGATCTACTGTCTCTATTATACTATGACAGACCAGATAGATCTACTGTCTCTATTATACTATGACAGACCAGGTAGATCTACTGTCTCTATTATATTATGACAGACCAGATAGATCTACTCTCTATTGTATTATGACAGACCAGCTAGATCTACTGTTTCTATTATACTATGACAGACCAGGTAGATCTACTGTCTCTATTATAATATGACAGACCAGCTAGATCTACTGTCTCTATTATATTATGACAGACCAAGTAGATATACTTTCTCTATTATATTATGACAGACCAGCTAGATCTACTGTCCCTATTATATTATGACAGACCAGCTAGATCTACTGTCTCTATGTCTCTATTGTACTATGACATACCAGGTAGATCTACTGTCTCTGTTATATTATGACAGACCAGCTAGATCTACTGTCTCTGTTATATTTTGACAGACCTGGTAGATACACTGTCTCTATTATATTATGACAGACCAGCTAGATCTACTGTCTCTATTATACTATGACAGACCAGGTAGATCTACTGTCTCTATTATATTATGACAGACCAGCTAGATCTACTGTCTCTGTTATATTATGACAGACCTGGTAGATCTACTGTCTCTATGTCTCTATTGTACTATGACAGACCACCTAGATCTACTGTCTCTATTATACTATGACAGATCAGGTAGATCTACTGTCTCTATTATATTATGACAGACCAGATAGATCTACTGTCCCTATTATATTATGACAGACCAGCTAGTCTCTATTGTACTATACTGTCTACTGTCTCTATGTCTCTATTGTATTATGACAGACCAGCTAGGTCTACTGTTTCTATTATACTATGACAGACCAGGTAGATCTACTGTCTCTATTATAATATGACAGACCAGCTAGATCTACTGTCTCTATTATATTATGACAGACCAAGTAGATATACTTTCTCTATTATATTATGACAGACCAGCTAGATCTACTGTGTCTATTATTTGATGACAGACCAGCTAGATCTACTGTCTCTATTATATTTTGACATGCCAGGTAGATCTACTGTCTCTGTTATATTATGACAGACCAGCTAGATCTACTGTCTCTGTTATATTATGACAGACCTGGTAGATACACTGTCACTATTATATTATGACAGACCAGCTAGATCTACTGTCTCTATTCTAATTTGACAGACCAGGTAGATCTACTATCTCTATTATATTATGACAGACCAGCTAGATCTACTGTCTCTATTATATTATGACAGACCAGCTAGATCTACTGTCTCTATTATATTTTGACATACCAGGTAGATCTACTGTCTCTGTTATATTATGACAGACCAGCTAGATCTACTGTCTCTGTTATATTTTGACAGACCTGGTAGATACACTGTCTCTATTATATTATGACAGACCAGCTAGATCTACTGTCTCTATGTCTCTATTGTACTATGACAGACCAGCTAGATCTACTGTCTCTATTATACTATGACAGACCAGGTAGATCTACTGTCTCTATTATATTATGACAGACCAGATAGATCTACTGTCTCTATTGTATTATGACAGACCAGCTAGATCTACTGTTTCTATTATACTATGACAGACCAGGTAGATCTACTGTCTCTATTATAATATGACAGACCAGCTAGATCTACTGTCTCTATTATATTATGACAGACCAAGTAGATATACTTTCTCTATTATATTATGACAGACCAGCTAGATCTACTGTCCCTATTATATTATGACAGACCAGCTAGATCTACTGTCTCTATGTCTCTATTGTACTATGACAGACCAGCTAGATCTACTGTCTCTATTATATTATGACAGACCAGATAGATCTACTGTCTCTATTATATTTTGACATGCCAGGTAGATATACTGTCTCTGTTATATTATGATCTGATGGTTCACAGTATCGAAGGCAGCCGATAGGTCTAGAAGGATGAGAGCAGAGGAGAGAGAGTTAGCTTTAGCAGTGCGGAGCGCCTCCGTGATACAGAGAAGAGCAGTCTCAGTTGAATGACTAGTCTTGAAACCTGACTGATTTGGATCAAGAAGGTCATTCTGAGAGAGATATCGGTAGAGCTGGCCAAGGACGGCACGCTCAAGAGTTTTGGAGAGAAAAGAGAGAAGGGATACTGGTCTGTAGTTGTTGACATCGGAGGGATCGAGTGTAGGTTTTTTCAGAAGGGGTGCAACTCTCGCTCTCTTGAAGACGGGAGGGACGTAGCCAGAGGTCAGGGATGAGTTGATGAGCGAGGTGAGGTAAGGGAGAAGGTCTCCGGAAATGGTCTGGAGAAGAGAGGAGGGGATAGGGTCAAGCGGGCAGGTTGTTGGGCGGCCGGCCGTCACAAGACGCGAGATTTCATCTGGAGAGAGAGGGGAGAAAGAGGTCAGAGCATAGGGTAGGGCAGTGTGAGCAGAACCAGCGGTGTCGTTTGACTTAGCAAACGAGGATCGGATGTCGTCGACCTTCTTTTCAAAATGGTTGACGAAGTCATCTGCAGAGAGGGAGGAGGGGGGATTCAGGAGGGGGAGAAGGTGGCAAAGAGCTTCCTAGGGTTAGAGGCAGATGCTTGGAATTTAGAATGGTAGAAAGTGGCTTTAGCAGCAGAGACAGAGGAGGAAAATGTAGAGAGGAGGGAGTGAAAGGATGCCAGGTCCGCAGGGAGGCGAGTTTTCCTCCATTTCCGCTCGGCTGCCCGGAGCCCTGTTCTGGTAGATACACTGTCTCTATTATATTATGACAGACCAGCTAGATCTACTGTCCCTATTATATTATGACAGACCAGCTAGATCTACTGTCTCTATGTCTCTATTGTACTATGACAGACCAGCTAGATCTACTGTCTCTATTATACTATGACGGACCAGGTAGATCTACTGTCTCTATTATATTATGACAGACCATCTAGATCTACTGTCTCTATTGTATTATGACAGACCAGCTAGATCTACTGTTTCTATTATACTATGACAGACCAGGTAGATCTACTGCCTCTATTATAATATGACAGACCAGCTAGATCTACTGTCTCTATTATATTATGACAGACCAAGTAGATATACTTTCTCTATTATATTATGACAGACCAGCTAGATCTACTGTGTCTATTATTTGATGACAGACCAGCTAGATCTACTGTCTCTATTCTAATTTGACAGACCAGGTAGATCTACTATCTCTATTATATTATGACAGACCAGCTAGATCTACTGTCTCTATTATATTATGACAGACCAGATAGATCTACTGTCTCTATTATATTTTGACATACCAGGTAGATCTACTGTCTCTGTTATATTATGACAGACCAGGTAGATCTACTGTCTCTGTTATATTTTGACAGACCTGGTAGATACACTGTCTCTATTATATTATGACAGACCAGCTAGATCTACTGTCCCTATTATATTATGACAGACCAGCTAGATCTACTGTCTCTATGTCTCTATTGTACTATGACAGACCAGCTAGATCTACTGTCTCTATTATACTATGACAGACCAGGTAGATCTACTGTCTCTATTATATTATGACAGACCAGCTAGATCTACTGTTTCTATTATACTATGACAGACCAGGTAGATCTACTGTCTCTATTATAATATGACAGACCAGCTAGATCTACTGTCTCTATTATGTTATGACAGACCAAGTAGATATACTTTCTCTATTATATTATGACAGACCAGCTAGATCTACTGTCCCTATTATATTATGACAGACCAGGTAGATCTACTGTCTCTATTATATTATGACAGACCAGCTAGATCTACTGTCTCTGTTATATTATGACAGACCTGGTAGATACACTGTCTCTATTATATTATGACAGACCAGCTAGATCTACTGTCCCTATTATATTATGACAGACCAGCTAGATCTACTGTCTCTATGTCTCTATTGTACTATGACAGACCAGCTAGATCTACTGTCTCTATTATACTATGACAGACCAGGTAGATCTACTGTCTCTATTATATTATGACAGACCAGATAGATCTACTGTCTCTATTGTATTATGACAGACCAGCTAGGTCGACTGTTTCTATTATACTATGACAGACCAGCTAGATCTACTGTCCCTATTATATTATGACAGACCAGCTAGATCTACTGTCTCTATGTCTCTATTGTACTATGACAGACCAGCTAGATCTACTTTCTCTATTATATTATGACAGACCAGCTAGATCTACTGTGTCTATTATTTGATGACAGACCAGCTAGATCTACTGTCTCTATTCTAATTTGACAGACCAGGTAGATCTACTGTCTCTATTATAATATGACAGCCCAGCTAGATCTACTGTGTCTATTATTTGATGACAGACCAGCTAGATCTACTGTCTCTATTATATTATGACAGACCAGCTAGATCTACTGTCTCTATTGTACTATGCCAGACCAGCTAGATCTACTGTCTCTATTATACTATCACAGAGCAGGTAGATCTACTGTCTCTATTATATTATGACAGACCAGATAGATCTACTGTCTCTATTGTATTATGACAGACCAGCTAGATCTACTGTTTCTATTATACTATGACAGACCAGGTAGATCTACTGTCTCTATTATAATATGACAGACCAGCTAGATCTACTGTCTCTATTATATTATGACAGACCAAGTAGATATACTTTCTCTATTATATTATGACAGCCCAGCTAGATCTACCGTGTCTATTATTTGATGACAGACCAGCTAGATCTACTGTCTCTATTATATTATGACAGACCAGATAGATCTACTGTCTCTATTATATTTTGACATGCCAGGTAGATCTACTGTCTCTGTTATATTATGACAGACCAGCTAGATCTACTGTCTCTGTTATATTATGACAGACCTGGTAGATACACTGTCACTATTATATTATGACAGACCAGCTAGATCTACTGTCTCTATTCTAATTTGACAGACCAGGTAGATCTACTATCTCTATTATATTATGAAAGACCAGCTAGATCTACTGTCTCTATTATATTATGACAGACCAGCTAGATCTACTGTCTCTATTATATTTTGACATACCAGGTAGATCTACTGTCTCTGTTATATTATGACAGACCAGCTAGATCTACTGTCTCTGTTATATTTTGACAGACCTGGTAGATACACTGTCTCTATTATATTATGACAGACCAGCTAGATCTACTGTCCCTATTATATTATGACAGACCAGCTAGATCTACTGTCTCTATGTATATATTGTACTATGACAGACCAGCTAGATCTACTGTCTCTATTATACTATGACAGACCAGGTAGATCTACTGTCTCTATTATATTATGACAGACCAGCTAGATCTACTGTCTCTATTATAATATGACAGACCAGCTAGATCTACTGTCTCTATTATATTATGACAGACCAAGTAGATATACTTTCTCTATTATATTATGACAGACCAGCTAGATCTACTGTCCCTATTATATTATGACAGACCAGCTAGATCTACTGTCTCTATGTCTCTATAGTACTATGACATACCAGGTAGATCTACTGTCTCTATTATACTATGACAGACCAGGTAGATCTACTGTCTCTATTATATTATGACAGACCAGCTAGATCTACTGTCTCTATGTCTCTATTGTACTATGACAGACCAGCTAGATCTACTGTCTCTATTATACTATGACAGACCAGGTAGATCTACTGTCTCTATTATATTATGACAGACCAGCTAGATCTACTGTCTCTGTTATATTATGACAGACCTGGTAGATACACTGTCTCTATTATATTATGACAGACCAGCTAGATCTACTGTCCCTATTATATTATGACAGACCAGCTAGATCTACTGTCTCTATGTCTCTATTGTACTATGACAGACCAGCTAGATCTACTGTCTCTATTATACTATGACAGACCAGGTAGATCTACTGTCTCTATTATATTATGACAGACCAGCTAGATCTACTGTCTCTGTTATATTATGACAGACCTGGTAGATACACTGTCTCTATTATATTATGACAGACCAGCTAGATCTACTGTCCCTATTATGTTATGACAGACCAGCTAGATCTACTGTCTCTATGTCTCTATTGTACTATGACAGACCAGCTAGATCTACTGTCTCTATTATACTATGACAGACCAGGTAGATCTACTGTCTCTATTATATTATGACAGACCAGATAGATCTACTGTCTCTATTGTATTATGACAGACCAGCTAGATCTACTGTTTCTATTATACTATGACAGACCAGGTAGATCTACTGTCTCTATTATAATATGACAGACCAGCTAGATCTACTGTCTCTATTATATTATGACAGACCAAGTAGATATACTTTCTCTATTATATTATGACAGACCAGCTAGATCTACTGTCCCTATTATATTATGACAGACCAGCTAGATCTACTGTCTCTATGTCTCTATTGTACTATGACAGACCAGCTAGATCTACTGTCTCTATTATACTATGACAGACCAGGTAGATCTACTGTCTCTATTATATTATGACAGACCAGCTAGATCTACTGTCTCTATTATACTATGACAGACCAGGTAGATCTACTGTCTCTATTATATTATGACAGACCAGATAGATCTACTCTCTCTATTGTATTATGACAGACCAGCTAGATCTACTGTTTCTATTATACTATGACAGACCAGGTAGATCTACTGTCTCTATTATAATATGACAGACCAGCTAGATCTACTGTCTCTATTATATTATGACAGACCAAGTAGATATACTTTCTCTATTATATTATGACAGACCAGCTAGATCTACTGTCCCTATTATATTATGACAGACCAGCTAGATCTACTGTCTCTATGTCTCTATTGTACTATGACATACCAGGTAGATCTACTGTCTCTGTTATATTATGACAGACCAGCTAGATCTACTGTCTCTGTTATATTATGACAGACCTGGTAGATCTACTGTCTCTATGTCTCTATTATACTATGACAGACCAGGTAGATCTACTGTCTCTATTATATTATGACAGACCAGCTAGATCTACTGTCTCTGTTATATTATGACAGACCTGGTAGATCTACTGTCTCTATGTCTCTATTGTACTATGACAGACCACCTAGATCTACTGTCTCTATTATACTATGACAGACCAGGTAGATCTACTGTCTCTATTATATTATGACAGACCAGATAGATCTACTGTCCCTATTATATTATGACAGACCAGCTAGATCTACTGTCTCTATGTCTCTATTGTACTATGACAGACCAGCTAGATCTACTGTCTCTATTATACTATGACAGACCAGGTAGATCTACTGTCTCTATTATATTATGACAGAACAAATAGATCTACTGTCTCTATTGTATTATGACAGACCAGCTAGGTCTACTGTTTCTATTATACTATGACAGACCAGGTAGATCTACTGACCTGGTAGATACACTGTCACTATTATATTATGACAGACCAGCTAGATCTACTGTCTATTCTAATTTGACAGACCAGGTAGATCTACTATCTCTATTATATTATGACAGACCAGCTAGATCTACTGTCTCTATTATATTATGACAGACCAGCTAGATCTACTGTCTCTATTATATTTTGACATACCAGGTAGATCTACTGTCTCTGTTATATTATGACAGACCAGCTAGATCTACTGTCTCTGTTATATTTTGACAGACCTGGTAGATACACTGTCTCTATTATATTATGACAGACCAGCTAGATCTACTGTCTCTATGTCTCTATTGTACTATGACAGACCAGCTAGATCTACTGTCTCTATTATACTATGACAGACCAGGTAGATCTACTGTCTCTATTATATTATGACAGACCAGCTAGATCTACTGTCTCTATTATACTATGACAGACCAGCTAGATCTACTGTTTCTATTATACTATGACAGACCAGGTAGATCTACTGTCTCTATTATAATATGACAGACCAGCTAGATCTACTGTCTCTATTATATTATGCCAGACCAAGTAGATATACTTTCTCTATTATATTATGACAGACCAGCTAGATCTACTGTCCCTATTATATTATGACAGACCAGCTAGATCTACTGTCTCTATGTCTCTATTGTACTATGACAGACCAGCTAGATCTACTGTCTCTATTATATTATGACAGACCAGATAGATCTACTGTCTCTATTATATTTTGACATGCCAGGTAGATATACTGTCTCTGTTATATTATGATCTGATGGTTCACAGTATCGAAGGCAGCCGATAGGTCTAAAAGGATGAGAGCAGAGGAGAGAGAGTTAGCTTTAGCAGTGCGGAGCGCTCCGTGATACAGAGAAGAGCAGTCTCAGTTGAATGACTAGTCTTGAAACCTGACTGATACTGTCTCTATTATATTATGACAGACCAGCTAGATCTACTGTTTCTATTATACTATGACAGACCAGGTAGATCTACTGTCTCTATTATAATATGACAGACCAGCTAGATCTACTGTCTCTATTATGTTATGACAGACCAAGTATATATACTTTCTCTATTATATTATGACAGACCAGCTAGATCTACTGTCCCTATTATATTATGACAGACCAGGTAGATCTACTGTCTCTATTATATTATGACAGACCAGCTAGATCTACTGTCTCTGTTATATTATGACAGACCTGGTAGATACACTGTCTCTATTATATTATGACAGACCAGCTAGATCTACTGTCCCTATTATATTATGACAGACCAGCTAGATCTACTGTCTCTATGTCTCTATTGTACTATGACAGACCAGCTAGATCTACTGTCTCTATTATACTATGACAGACCAGGTAGATCTACTGTCTCTATTATATTATGACAGACCAGATAGATCTACTGTCTCTATTGTATTATGACAGACCAGCTAGGTCGACTGTTTCTATTATACTATGACAGACCAGCTAGATCTACTGTCCCTATTATATTATGACAGACCAGCTAGATCTACTGTCTCTATGTCTCTATTGTACTATGACAGACCAGCTAGATCTACTTTCTCTATTATATTATGACAGACCAGCTAGATCTACTGTGTCTATTATTTGATGACAGACCAGCTAGATCTACTGTCTCTATTCTAATTTGACAGACCAGGTAGATCTACTGTCTCTATTATAATATGACAGCCCAGCTAGATCTACTGTGTCTATTATTTGATGACAGACCAGCTAGATCTACTGTCTCTATTATATTATGACAGACCAGCTAGATCTACTGTCTCTATTGTACTATGCCAGACCAGCTAGATCTACTGTCTCTATTATACTATCACAGAGCAGGTAGATCTACTGTCTCTATTATATTATAACAGACCAGATAGATCTACTGTCTCTATTGTATTATGACAGACCAGCTAGATCTACTGTTTCTATTATACTATGACAGACCAGGTAGATCTACTGTCTCTATTATAATATGACAGACCAGCTAGATCTACTGTCTCTATTATATTATGACAGCCCAGTTAGATCTACTGTGTCTATTATTTGATGACAGACCAGCTAGATCTACTGTCTCTATTATATTATGACAGACCAGATAGATCTACTGTCTCTATTATATTTTGACATGCCAGGTAGATCTACTGTCTCTGTTATATTATGACAGACCAGCTAGATCTACTGTCTCTGTTATATTATGACAGACCTGGTAGATACACTGTCACTATTATATTATGACAGACCAACAGACCAGCTAGATCTACTGTCTCTATTCTAATTTGGCAGACCAGGTAGATCTACTATCTCTATTATATTATGAAAGACCAGCTAGATCTACTGTCTCTATTATATTATGACAGACCAGCTAGATCTACTGTCTCTATTATATTTTGACATACCAGGTAGATCTACTGTCTCTGTTATATTATGACAGACCAGCTAGATCTACTGTCTCTGTTATATTATGACAGACCTGGTAGATACACTGTCACTATTATATTATGACAGACCAACAGACCAGCTAGATCTACTGTCTCTATTCTAATTTGACAGACCAGGTAGATCTACTATCTCTATTATATTATGAAAGACCAGCTAGATCTACTGTCTCTATTATATTATGACAGACCAGCTAGATCTACTGTCTCTATTATATTTTGACATACCAGGTAGATCTACTGTCTCTGTTATATTATGACAGACCAGCTAGATCTACTGTCTCTGTTATATTTTGACAGACCTGGTAGATACACTGTCTCTATTATATTATGACAGACCAGCTAGATCTACTGTCTCTATTATATTATGACAGACCAGCTAGATCTACTGTCTCTATTGTATTATGACAGACCAGCTAGATCTACTGTCTCTATTATACTATGACAGACCAGGTAGATCTACTGTCTCTATTATATTATGACAGACCAGCTAGATCTACTGTCTCTATTATAATATGACAGACCAGCTAGATCTACTGTCTCTATTATATTATGACAGACCAAGTAGATATACTTTCTCTATTATATTATGACAGACCAGCTAGATCTACTGTCCCTATTATATTATGACAGACCAGCTAGATCTACTGTCTCTATGTCTCTATTGTACTATGACAGACCAGCTAGATCTACTGTCTCTATTATACTATGACAGACCAGGTAGATCTACTGTCTCTATTATATTATGACAGACCAGCTAGATCTACTGTCTCTATTCTAATTATGACAGACCAGCTAGATCTACTGTCTCTATTATACTATGACAGACCAGGTAGATCTACTGTCTCTATTATATTATGACAGACCAGCTAGATCTACTGTCTCTATTATATTATGACAGACCTGGTAGATACACTGTCTCTATTATATTATGACAGACCAGCTAGATCTACTGTCTCTATTATATTATGACAGACCAGCTAGATCTACTGTCTCTTCTGTATTATGACAGACCAGCTAGATCTACTGTCTCTATTATATTATGACAGACCAGGTAGATCTACTGTCTCTATTATATTATGACAGACCAGCTAGATCTACTGTCTCTGTTATATTATGACAGACCTGGTAGATACACTGTCTCTATTATATTATGACAGACCAGCTAGATCTACTGTCCCTATTATGTTATGACAGACCAGCTAGATCTACTGTCTCTATGTCTCTATTGTACTATGACAGACCAGCTAGATCTACTGTCTCTATTATACTATGACAGACCAGGTAGATCTACTGTCTCTATTATATTATGACAGACCAGATAGATCTACTGTCTCTATTGTATTATGACAGACCAGCTAGATCTACTGTTTCTATTATACTATGACAGACCAGGTAGATCTACTGTCTCTATTATAATATGACAGACCAGCTAGATCTACTGTCTCTATTATATTATGACAGACCAAGTAGATATACTTTCTCTATTATATTATGACAGACCAGCTAGATCTACTGTCCCTATTATATTATGACAGACCAGCTAGATCTACTGTCTCTATGTCTCTATTGTACTATGACAGACCAGCTAGATCTACTGTCTCTATTATACTATGACAGACCAGGTAGATCTACTGTCTCTATTATATTATGACAGACCAGCTAGATCTACTGTCTCTATTATACTATGACAGACCAGGTAGATCTACTGTCTCTATTATATTATGACAGACCAGATAGATCTACTGTCTCTATTGTATTATGACAGACCAGCTAGATCTACTGTTTCTATTATACTATGACAGACCAGGTAGATCTACTGTCTCTATTATAATATGACAGACCAGCTAGATCTACTGTCTCTATTATATTATGACAGACCAAGTAGATATACTTTCTCTATTATATTATGACAGACCAGCTAGATCTACTGTCCCTATTATATTATGACAGACCAGCTAGATCTACTGTCTCTATGTCTCTATTGTACTATGACATACCAGGTAGATCTACTGTCTCTGTTATATTATGACAGACCAGCTAGATCTACTGTCTCTGTTATATTTTGACAGACCTGGTAGATACACTGTCTCTATTATATTATGACAGACCAGCTAGATCTACTGTCTCTATTATACTATGACAGACCAGGTAGATCTACTGTCTCTATTATATTATGACAGACCAGCTAGATCTACTGTCTCTGTTATATTATGACAGACCTGGTAGATCTACTGTCTCTATGTCTCTATTGTACTATGACAGACCAGCTAGATCTACTGTCTCTATTATACTATGACAGACCAGGTAGATCTACTGTCTCTATTATATTATGACAGACCAGATAGATCTACTGTCTCTATTATATTATGACAGACCAGCTAGATCTACTGTTTCTATTATACTATGACAGACCAGGTAGATCTACTGTCTCTATTATAATATGACAGACCAGGTAGATCTACTGTCTCTATTATATTATGACAGAACAAATAGATCTACTGTCTCTATTGTATTATGACAGACCAGCTAGGTCTACTGTTTCTATTATACTATGACAGACCAGGTAGATCTACTGTCTCTATTATAATATGACAGACCAGCTAGATCTACTGTCTCTATTATATTATGACAGACCAAGTAGATATACTTTCTCTATTATATTATGACAGACCAGCTAGATCTACTGTGTCTATTATTTGATGACAGACCAGCTAGATCTACTGTCTCTATTATATTTTGACATGCCAGGTAGATCTACTGTCTCTGTTATATTATGACAGACCAGCTAGATCTACTGTCTCTGTTATAATATGACAGCCCAGCTAGATCTACTGTGTCTATTATTTGATGACAGACCAGCTAGATCTACTGTCTCTATTATATTATGACAGACCAGCTAGATCTACTGTCTCTATTATACTATGCCAGACCAGCTAGATCTACTGTCTCTATTATACTATGACAGACCAGGTAGATCTACTGTCTCTATTATATTATGACAGACCAGATAGATCTACTGTCTCTATTGTATTATGACAGACCAGCTAGATCTACTGTTTCTATTATACTATGACAGACCAGGTAGATCTACTGTCTCTATTATAATATGACAGACCAGCTAGATCTACTGTCTCTATTATATTATGACAGACCAGTAGATATACTTTCTCTATTATATTATGACAGCCCAGCTAGATCTACCGTGTCTATTATTTGATGACAGACCAGCTAGATCTACTGTCTCTATTATATTATGACAGACCAGATAGATCTACTGTCTCTATTATATTTTGACATGCCAGGTATATCTACTGTCTCTGTTATATTATGACAGACCAGCTAGATCTACTGTCTCTGTTATATTATGACAGACCTGGTAGATACACTGTCACTATTATATTATGACAGACCAGCTAGATCTACTGTCTCTATTCTAATTTGACAGACCAGGTAGATCTACTATCTCTATTATATTATGACAGACCAGCTAGATCTACTGTCTCTATTATATTATGACAGACCAGCTAGATCTACTGTCTCTATTATATTTTGACATACCAGGTAGATCTACTGTCTCTGTTATATTATGACAGACCTGGTAGATACACTGTCTCTATTATAGTATGACAGACCAGCTAGATCTACTGTCCCTATTATATTATGACAGACCAGCTAGATCTACTGTCTCTATGTTATATTATGACAGACCAGCTAGATCTACTGTCTCTATTATACTATGACAGACCAGGTAGATCTACTGTCTCTATTATATTATGACAGACCAGCTAGATCTACTGTCTCTATTATATTATGACAGACCAGCTAGATCTACTGTCTCTATTATATTATGACAGACCAGGTAGATCTACTGTCTCTATTATATTATGACAGACCAGCTAGATCTACTGTGTCTATTATATTATGACAGACCAGCTAGATCTACTGTCTCTATTATATTATGACAGACCAGCTAGATCTACTGTCTCTATTATATTATGACAGACCAGCTAGATCTACTGTCTCTATTATATTATGACAGACCAGCTAGATCTACTGTCTCTATTATATTTTGACAGACCAGGTAGATCTACTGTCTCTATTATATTATGACAGACCAGCTAGATCTACTGTCTCTATTATATTATGACAGACCAGCTAGATCTACTGTCTCTATTATATTTTGACAGACCAGCTAGATCTACTGTCTCTATTATACTATGACAGACCAGCTAGATCTACTGTCTCTATTATATTATGACAGACCAGCTAGATCTACTGTCTCTATTATAATATGACAGACCAGCTAGATCTACTGTCTCTATTATATTATGACAGACCAGCTAGATCTACTGTCTCTATTATATTTTGACAGACCAGGTAGATCTACTGTCTCTATTATATTATGACATACCAGCTAGATCTACTGTCTCTATTATATTATGACAGACCAGGTAGATACTACTGTCTCTATTATATTATGACAGACCAGCTAGATCTACTGTCTCTATTATAATTATGACAGACCAGCTAGATCTACTGTCTCTATTATATTATGACAGACCAGCTAGATCTACTGTCTCTATTATATTATGACAGACCAGTAGATCTACTGTCTCTGTTATATTATGACAGACCAGCTAGATCTACTGTCTCTGTTATATTATGACAGACCAGGTAGATCTACTGTCTCTATTATATTATGACAGACCAGGTAGATCTACTGTCTCTATTATATTTGACAGACCAGGTAGATCTACTGTCTCTATTATATTATGACAGACCAGCTAGATCTACTGTCTCTATTATATTATGACAGACCAGCTAGATCTACTGTCTCTATTATATTATGACAGACCAGCTAGATCTACTGTCTCTATTATATTATGACAGACCAGGTAGATCTACTGTCTCTGTTATATTATGACAGACCAGCTAGATCTACTGTCTCTATTATATTATGACAGACCAGGTAGATCTACTGTCTCTATTATATTATGACAGACCAGCTAGATCTACTGTCTCTATTATACTATGACAGACCAGGTAGATCTACTGTCTCTATTATATTATGACAGACCAGCTAGATCTACTGTCTCTATTATATTATGACAGACCAGCTAGATCTACTGTCTCTATGTCTCTATTGTACTATGACAGACCAGCTAGATCTACTGTCTCTATTATACTATGACAGACCAGGTAGATCTACTGTCTCTATTATATTATGACAGACCAGCTAGATCTACTGTCCCTATTATATTATGACAGACCAGCTAGATCTACTGTCTCTATGTCTCTATTGTACTATGACAGACCAGCTAGATCTACTGTCTCTATTATACTATGACAGACCAGGTAGATCTACTGTCTCTATTATATTATGACAGAACAAATAGATCTACTGTCTCTATTGTATTATGACAGACCAGCTAGGTCTACTGTTTCTATTATACTATGACAGACCAGGTAGATCTACTGTCTCTATTATAATATGACAGACCAGCTAGATCTACTGTCTCTATTATATTATGACAGACCAAGTAGATATACTTTCTCTATTATATTATGACAGACCAGCTAGATCTACTGTGTCTATTATTTGATGACAGACCAGCTAGATCTACTGTCTCTATTATACTATGACAGACCAGGTAGATCTACTGTCTCTATTATAATATGACAGACCAGCTAGATCTACTATCTCTATTATATTATGAAAGACCAGCTAGATCTACTGTCTCTATTATATTATGACAGACCAGCTAGATCTACTGTCTCTATTGTACTATGACAGACCAGCTAGATCTACTGTCTCTATTATACTATGACAGAGCAGGTAGTTCTACTGTCTCTATTATATTATGACAGACCAGATAGATCTACTGTCTCTATTGTATTATGACAGACCAGCTAGATCTACTGTTTCTATTATACTATGACAGACCAGGTAGATCTACTGTCTCTATTATAATATGACAGACCAGCTAGATCTACTGTCTCTATTATATTATGACAGACCAAGTAGATATACTTTCTCTATTATATTATGACAGCCCAGCTAGATCTACTGTGTCTATTATTTGATGACAGACCAGCTAGATCTACTGTCTCTATTATATTATGACAGACCAGATAGATCTACTGTCTCTATTATATTTTGACATGCCAGGTAGATCTACTGTCTCTGTTATATTATGACAGACCAGCTAGATCTACTGTCTCTGTTATATTATGACAGACCTGGTAGATACACTGTCACTATTATATTATGACAGACCAGCTAGATCTACTGTCTCTATTCTAATTTGACAGACCAGGTAGATCTACTATCTCTATTATATTATGACAGACCAGCTAGATCTTATGTCTCTATTGTATTATGACAGACCAGCTAGATCTACTGTTTCTATTATACTATGACAGACCAGGTAGATCTACTGTCTCTATTCTAATTTGACAGACCAGGTAGATCTACTATCTCTATTATATTATGACAGACCAGCTAGATCTACTGTCTCTATTATATTATGACAGACCAGCTAGATCTACTGTCTCTATGTATATATTGTACTATGACAGACCAGCTAGATCTACTGTCTCTATTATACTATGACAGACCAGGTAGATCTACTGTCTCTATTGTATTATGACAGACCAGCTAGATCTACTGTTTCTATTATACTATGACAGACCAGGTAGATCTACTGTCTCTATTATATTATGACAGACCAAGTAGATATACTTTCTCTATTATATTATGACAGACCAGCTAGATCTACTGTGTCTATTATTTGATGACAGACCAGCTAGATCTACTGTCTCTATTATATTATGACAGACCAGCTAGATCTACTGTCTCTATTATAATATGACAGACCAGCTAGATCTACTGTCTCTATTATATTATGACAGACCAGCTAGATCTACTGTCTCTATTATATTTTGACATACCAGGTAGATCTACTGTCTCTATTATATTATGACAGACCAGCTAGATCTACTGTCTCTATTATATTATGACAGACCAGCTAGATCTACTGTCTCTATTATATTATGACAGACCAGCTAGATCTACTGTCTCTGTTATATTATGACAGACCAGCTAGATCTACTGTCTCTATTATATTATGACAGACCAGCTAGATCTACTGTCTCTATTATATTATGACAGACCAGCTAGATCTACTGTCTCTATTATATTATGACAGACCAGCTAGATCTACTGTCTCTATTATATTTTGACATACCAGGTAGATCTACTGTCTCTGTTATATTATGACAGACCAGCTAGATCTACTGTCTCTGTTATATTATGACAGACCTGGTAGATACACTGTCTCTATTATATTATGACAGACCAGCTAGATCTACTGTCTCTATTATATTATGACAGACCAGCTAGATCTACTGTCTCTATTATATTATGACAGACCAGCTAGATCTACTGTCTCTATTATATTATGACAGACCAGGTAGATCTACTGTCTCTATTATATTATGACAGACCAGCTAGATCTACTGTCTCTATTATATTATGACAGACCAGCTAGATCTACTGTCACTATTATATTATGACATACCAGCTAGATCTACTGTCTCTATTATATTATGACAGACCAGCTAGATCTACTGTCTCTATTATATTATGACAGACCAGCTAGATCTACTGTCTCTATTATATTATGACAGACCAGCTAGATCTACTGTCTCTATTATATTATGACAGACCAGCTAGATCTACTGTCTCTATTATATTATGACAGACCAGGTAGATCTAATGTCTCTATTATATTATGACAGACCAGCTAGATCTACTGTCTCTATTATATTATGACAGACCAGCTAGATCTACTGTCTCTATTATATTATGACAGACCAGCTAGATCTACTGTCTCTATTATATTTTGACATACCAGGTAGATCTACTGTCTCTATGTCTCTATTGTACTATGACAGACCACCTAGATCTACTGTCTCTATTATACTATGACAGACCAGGTAGATCTACTGTCTCTATTATATTATGACAGACCAGATAGATCTACTGTCCCTATTATATTATGACAGACCAGCTAGATCTACTGTCTCTATGTCTCTATTGTACTATGACAGACCAGCTAGATCTACTGTCTCTATTATACTATGACAGACCAGGTAGATCTACTGTCTCTATTATATTATGACAGAACAAATAGATCTACTGTCTCTATTGTATTATGACAGACCAGCTAGGTCTACTGTTTCTATTATACTATGACAGACCAGGTAGATCTACTGTCTCTATTATAATATGACAGACCAGCTAGATCTACTGTCTCTATTATATTATGACAGACCAAGTAGATATACTTTCTCTATTATATTATGACAGACCAGCTAGATCTACTGTGTCTATTATTTGATGACAGACCAGCTAGATCTACTGTCTCTATTATATTTTGACATGCCAGGTAGATCTACTGTCTA
This sequence comes from Oncorhynchus keta, assembly GCF_023373465.1. Lineage (NCBI taxonomy): Eukaryota > Metazoa > Chordata > Actinopteri > Salmoniformes > Salmonidae > Oncorhynchus > Oncorhynchus keta. Next base: position 179,230 of record NW_026289989.1, read on the forward strand.
CTGTCTTATAATATGACAGCCCAGCTAGATCTACTGTGTCTATTATTTGATGACAGACCAGCTAGATCTACTGTCTCTATTATATTATGACAGACCAGCTAGATCTACTGTCTCTATTGTACTATGCCAGACCAGCTAGATCTACTGTCTCTATTATACTATCACAGAGCAGGTAGATATACTGTCTCTATTATATTATGACAGACCAGATAGATCTACTGTCTCTATTGTATTATGACAGACCAGCTAGATCTACTGTTTCTATTATACTATGACAGACCAGGTAGATCTACTGTCTCTATTATAATATGACAGACCAGCTAGATCTACTGTCTCTATTATATTATGACAGACCAGTAGATATACTTTCTCTATTATATTATGACAGCCCAGCTAGATCTACCGTGTCTATTATTTGATGACAGACCAGCTAGATCTACTGTCTCTATTATATTATGACAGACCAGATAGATCTACTGTCTCTATTATATTTTGACATGCCAGGTAGATCTACTGTCTCTGTTATATTATGACAGACCAGCTAGATCTACTGTCTCTGTTATATTATGACAGACCTGGTAGATACACTGTCACTATTATATTATGACAGACCAGCTAGATCTACTGTCTCTATTCTAATTTGACAGACCAGGTAGATCTACTATCTCTATTATATTATGAAAGACCAGCTAGATCTACTGTCTCTATTATATTATGACAGACCAGCTAGATCTACTGTCTCTATTATATTTTGACATACCAGGTAGATCTACTGTCTCTGTTATATTTTGACAGACCTGGTAGATACACTGTCTCTATTATATTATGACAGACCAGCTAGATCTACTGTCCCTATTATATTATGACAGACCAGCTAGATCTACTGTCTCTATGTATATATTGTACTATGACAGACCAGCTAGATCTACTGTCTCTATTATACTATGACAGACCAGGTAGATCTACTGTCTCTATTATATTATGACAGACCAGCTAGATCTACTGTCTCTATTGTGTTATGACAGACCAGCTAGACCTACTGTCTCTATTATATTATGACAGACCAAGTAGATATACTTTCTCTATTATATTATGACAGCCCAGCTAGATCTACTGTGTCTATTATTTGATGACAGACCAGCTAGATCTACTGTCTCTATTATATTATGACAGACCAGCTAGATCTACTGTCTCTATTATAATATGACAGACCAGCTAGATCTACTGTCTCTATTATATTATGACAGACCAGCTAGATCTACTGTCTCTATTATATTTTGACATACCAGGTAGATCTACTGTCTCTGTTATATTATGACAGACCAGCTAGATCTACTGTCTCTGTTATATTATGACAGACCAGCTAGATCTACTGTCTCTATTATATTTTGACATACCAGGTAGATCTACTGTCTCTGTTATATTATGACAGACCAGCTAGATCTACTATCTCTATTATATTATGACATACCAGCTAGATCTACTGTCTCTATTATAATATGACAGACCAGCTAGATCTACTGTCTCTATTATATTATGACAGACCAGCTAGATCTACTGTCTCTTTTATATTTTGACATACCAGGTAGATCTACTGTCTCTGTTATATTATGACAGACCAGCTAGATCTACTGTCTCTGTTATATTATGACAGACCTGGTAGATACACTGTCTCTATTATATTATGACAGACCAGCTAGATCTACTGTCTCTATTATAATATGACAGACCAGCTAGATCTACTGTCTCTATTATATTATGACAGACCAGCTAGATCTACTGTCTCTATTATATTTTGACATACCAGGTAGATCTACTGTCTCTGTTATATTATGACAGACCAGCTAGATCTACTGTCTCTGTTATATTATGACAGACCTGGTAGATACACTGTCACTATTATATTATGACAGACCAGCTAGATCTACTGTCTCTATTCTAATTTGACAGACCAGGTAGATCTACTATCTCTATTATATTATGACATACCAGCTAGATCTACTGTCTCTATTATAATATGACAGACCAGCTAGATCTACTGTCTCTATTATATTATGACAGACCAGCTAGATCTACTGTCTCTATTATATTTTGACATACCAGGTAGATCTACTGTCTCTGTTATATTATGACAGACCAGCTAGATCTACTGTCTCTGTTATATTATGACAGACATGGTAGATACACTGTCTCTATTATATTATGACAGACCAGCTAGATCTACTGTCTCTATTCTAATTTGACAGACCAGGTAGATCTACTATCTCTATTATATTATGACAGACCAGCTAGATCTACTGTCTCTATTATAATATGACATACCAGCTAGATCTACTGTCTCTATTATAATATGACAGACCAGCTAGATCTACTGTCTCTATAATATGACAGACCAGGTAGATCTACTATCTCTATTATATTATGACATACCAGCTAGATCTACTGTCTCTATTGTATTATGACAGACCAGCTAGATCTACTGTCTCTGTTATATTATGACAGACAAGATAGATCTACGGTATCTGTTAAATTATGACAGACCTGGTAGATACACTGTCTCTATTATATGATGACAGACCAGCTAGATCTACTGTCTCTATTGTATTATGACAGACGAGCTAGATCTACTATCTCCATTATATTATGACAGAACAGCTAGATCTACTGTCTCTACTATAATATGACAGACCAGCTAGATCTACTGTCTCTATTATATTATGACAGACCAGCTAGATCTACTGTTTCTATTATACTATGACAGACCAGGTAGATCTACTGTCTCTATTGTATTATGACAGACTAGCTAGATCTGCTGTCTCTATTATATTATGACAGACCAGCTAGATCTACTGTGTGTATTATTTGATGACAGACCAGCTAGATCTACTGTCTATATTCTAATTTGACAGACCAGGTAGATCTACTATCTCAATTATATTATGACATACCAGCTAGATCTACTGTCTCTATTATAATATGACAGACCTGGTAGATACACTGTCTCTATTATATTATGACAGACCAGCTAGATCTACTGTCTCTATTATACTATGACAGACCAGGTAGATCTACTGTCTCTATTATATTATGACAGACCATCTAGATCTACTGTCTCTATTGTATTATGACAGACCAGCTAGATCTACTGTTTCTATTATACTATGACAGACCAGGTAGATCTACTGCCTCTATTATAATATGACAGACCAGCTAGATCTACTGTCTCTATTATATTATGACAGACCAAGTAGATATACTTTATCTATTATATTATGACAGACCAGCTAGATCTACTGTGTCTATTATTTGATGACAGACCAGCTAGATCTACTGTCTCTATTCTAATTTGACAGACCAGGTAGATCTACTATCTCTATTATATTATGACAGACCAGCTAGATCTACTGTCTCTATTATATTATGACAGACCAGATAGATCTACTGTCTCTATTATATTTTGACATACCAGGTAGATCTACTGTCTCTGTTATATTATGACAGACCAGGTAGATCTACTGTCTCTGTTATATTTTGACAGACCTGGTAGATACACTGTCTCTATTATATTATGACAGACCAGCTAGATCTACTGTCCCTATTATATTATGACAGACCAGCTAGATCTACTGTCTCTATGTCTCTATTGTACTATGACAGACCAGCTAGATCTACTGTCTCTATTATACTATGACAGACCAGGTAGATCTACTGTCTCTATTATATTATGACAGACCAGTTAGATCTACTGTTTCTATTATACTATGACAGACCAGGTAGATCTACTGTCTCTATTATAATATGACAGACCAGCTAGATCTACTGTCTCTATTATGTTATGACAGACCAAGTAGATATACTTTCTCTATTATATTATGACAGACCAGCTAGATCTACTGTCCCTATTATATTATGACAGACCAGGTAGATCTACTGTCTCTATTATATTATGACAGACCAGCTAGATCTACTGTCTCTGTTATATTATGACAGACCTGGTAGATACACTGTCTCTATTATATTATGACAGACCAGCTAGATCTACTGTCCCTATTATATTATGACAGACCAGCTAGATCTACTGTCTCTATGTCTCTATTGTACTATGACAGACCAGCTAGATCTACTGTCTCTATTATACTATGACAGACCAGGTAGATCTACTGTCTCTATTATATTATGACAGACCAGATAGATCTACTGTCTCTATTGTATTATGACAGACCAGCTAGGTCGACTGTTTCTATTATACTATGACAGACCAGCTAGATCTACTGTCCCTATTATATTATGACAGACCAGCTAGATCTACTGTCTCTATGTCTCTATTGTACTATGACAGACCAGCTAGATCTACTTTCTCTATTATATTATGACAGACCAGCTAGATCTACTGTGTCTATTATTTGATGACAGACCAGCTAGATCTACTGTCTCTATTCTAATTTGACAGACCAGGTAGATCTACTGTCTCTATTATAATATGACAGCCCAGCTAGATCTACTGTGTCTATTATTTGATGACAGACCAGCTAGATCTACTGTCTCTATTATATTATGACAGACCAGCTAGATCTACTGTCTCTATTGTACTATGCCAGACCAGCTAGATCTACTGTCTCTATTATACTATCACAGAGCAGGTAGATCTACTGTCTCTATTATAATATGACAGACCAGATAGATCTACTGTCTCTATTATAATATGACAGACCAGCTAGATCTACTGTCTCTATTATATTATGACAGACCAAGTAGATATCCTTTCTCTATTATATTATGACAGACCAGCTAGATCTACTGTGTCTATTATTTGATGACAGACCAGCTAGATCTACTGTCTCTATTATATTATGACAGACCAGATAGATCTACTGTCTCTATTATATTTTGACATGCCAGGTAGATCTACTGTCTCTGTTATATTATGACAGACCAGCTAGATCTACTGTCTCTGTTATATTATGACAGACCTGGTAGATACACTGTCACTATTATATTATGACAGACCAGCTAGATCTACTGTCTCTATTCTAATTTGACAGACCAGGTAGATCTACTATCTCTATTATATTATGAAAGACCAGCTAGATCTACTGTCTCTATTATATTATGACAGACCAGCTAGATCTACTGTCTCTATTATATTTTGACATACCAGGTAGATCTACTGTCTCTTTTATATTATGACAGACCAGCTAGATCTACTGTCTCTGTTATATTTTGACAGACCTGGTAGATACACTGTCTCTATTATATTATGACAGACCAGCTAGATCTACTGTCCCTATTATATTATGACAGACCAGCTAGATCTACTGTCTCTATGTATATATTGTACTATGACAGACCAGCTAGATCTACTGTCTCTATTATACTATGACAGACCAGGTAGATCTACTGTCTCTATTATATTATGACAGACCAGCTAGATCTACTGTCTCTATTCTAATTTGACAGACCAGGTAGATCTACTATCTCTATTATATTATGACAGACCAGCTAGATCTACTGTCTCTATTATATTATGACAGACCAGATAGATCTACTGTCTCTATTATATTTTGACATACCAGGTAGATCTACTGTCTCTGTTATATTATGACAGACCAGGTAGATCTACTGTCTCTGTTATATTTTGACAGACCTGGTAGATACACTGTCTCTATTATATTATGACAGACCAGCTAGATCTACTGTCCCTATTATATTATGACAGACCAGCTAGATCTACTGTCTCTATGTCTCTATTGTACTATGACAGACCAGCTAGATCTACTGTCTCTATTATACTATGACAGACCAGGTAGATCTACTGTCTCTATTATATTATGACAGACCAGTTAGATCTACTGTTTCTATTATACTATGACAGACCAGGTAGATCTACTGTCTCTATTATAATATGACAGACCAGCTAGATCTACTGTCTCTATTATGTTATGACAGACCAAGTAGATATACTTTCTCTATTATATTATGACAGACCAGCTAGATCTACTGTCTCTATTATATTATGACAGACCAGGTAGATCTACTGTCTCTATTATATTATGACAGACCAGCTAGATCTACTGTCTCTGTTATATTATGACAGACCTGGTAGATACACTGTCTCTATTATATTATGACAGACCAGCTAGATCTACTGTCTCTATTATATTATGACAGACCAGCTAGATCTACTGTTTCTATTATACTATGACAGACCAGGTAGATCTACTGCCTCTATTATAATATGACAGACCAGCTAGATCTACTGTCTCTATTATATTATGACAGACCAAGTAGATATACTTTATCTATTATATTATGACAGACCAGCTAGATCTACTGTGTCTATTATTTGATGACAGACCAGCTAGATCTACTGTCTCTATTCTAATTTGACAGACCAGGTAGATCTACTATCTCTATTATATTATGACAGACCAGCTAGATCTACTGTCTCTATTATATTATGACAGACCAGATAGATCTACTGTCTCTATTATATTTTGACATACCAGGTAGATCTACTGTCTCTGTTATATTATGACAGACCAGGTAGATCTACTGTCTCTGTTATATTTTGACAGACCTGGTAGATACACTGTCTCTATTATATTATGACAGACCAGCTAGATCTACTGTCCCTATTATATTATGACAGACCAGCTAGATCTACTGTCTCTATGTCTCTATTGTACTATGACAGACCAGCTAGATCTACTGTCTCTATTATACTATGACAGACCAGGTAGATCTACTGTCTCTATTATATTATGACAGACCAGTTAGATCTACTGTTTCTATTATACTATGACAGACCAGGTAGATCTACTGTCTCTATTATAATATGACAGACCAGCTAGATCTACTGTCTCTATTATGTTATGACAGACCAAGTAGATATACTTTCTCTATTATATTATGACAGACCAGCTAGATCTACTGTCCCTATTATATTATGACAGACCAGGTAGATCTACTGTCTCTATTATATTATGACAGACCAGCTAGATCTACTGTCTCTGTTATATTATGACAGACCTGGTAGATACACTGTCTCTATTATATTATGACAGACCAGCTAGATCTACTGTCCCTATTATATTATGACAGACCAGCTAGATCTACTGTCTCTATGTCTCTATTGTACTATGACAGACCAGCTAGATCTACTGTCTCTATTATACTATGACAGACCAGGTAGATCTACTGTCTCTATTATATTATGACAGACCAGATAGATCTACTGTCTCTATTGTATTATGACAGACCAGCTAGGTCGACTGTTTCTATTATACTATGACAGACCAGCTAGATCTACTGTCCCTATTATATTATGACAGACCAGCTAGATCTACTGTCTCTATGTCTCTATTGTACTATGACAGACCAGCTAGATCTACTTTCTCTATTATATTATGACAGACCAGCTAGATCTACTGTGTCTATTATTTGATGACAGACCAGCTAGATCTACTGTCTCTATTCTAATTTGACAGACCAGGTAGATCTACTGTCTCTATTATAATATGACAGCCCAGCTAGATCTACTGTGTCTATTATTTGATGACAGACCAGCTAGATCTACTGTCTCTATTATATTATGACAGACCAGCTAGATCTACTGTCTCTATTGTACTATGCCAGACCAGCTAGATCTACTGTCTCTATTATACTATGACAGAGCAGGTAGATCTACTGTCTCTATTATATTATGACAGACCAGACCAGATACTGTCTCTATTATATTATTATGACAGACCAGCTAGATCTACTGTTTCTATTATACTATGACAGACCAGGTAGATCTACTGTCTCTATTATAATATGACAGACCAGCTAGATCTACTGTCTCTATTATATTATGACAGACCAAGTAGATATACTTTCTCTATTATATTATGACAGCCCAGCTAGATCTACTGTGTCTATTATTTGATGACAGACCAGCTAGATCTACTGTCTCTATTATATTATGACTGACCAGCTAGATCTACTGTCTCTATTATATTTTGACATGCCAGGTAGATCTACTGTCTCTGTTATATTATGACAGACCAGCTAGATCTACTGTCTCTGTTATATTATTACAGACCTGGTAGATACACTGTCACTATTATATTATGACAGACCAGCTAGATCTACTGTCTCTATTCTAATTTGACAGACCAGGTAGATCTACTGTCTCTATTATAATATGACAGCCCAGATAGATCTACTGTGTCTATTATTTGATGACAGACCAGCTAGATCTACTGTCTCTATTATATTATGACAGACCAGCTAGATCTACTGTCTCTATTATATTATGACAGACCAGCTAGATCTACTGTCTCTATTATACTATCACAGAGCAGGTAGATCTACTGTCTCTATTATATTATGACAGACCAGATAGATCTACTGTCTCTATTGTATTATGACAGACCAGCTAGATCTACTGTTTCTATTATACTATGACAGACCAGGTAGATCTACTGTCTCTATTATAATATGACAGACCAGCTAGATCTACTGTCTCTATTATATTATGACAGACCAAGTAGATATACTTTCTCTATTATATTATGACAGCCCAGCTAGATCTACTGTGTCTATTATTTGATGACAGACCAGCTAGATCTACTGTCTCTATTATATTATGACAGACCAGATAGATCTACTGTCTCTATTATATTTTGACATGCCAGGTAGATCTACTGTCTCTGTTATATTATGACAGACCAGCTAGATCTACTGTCTCTGTTATATTATGACAGACCTGGTAGATACACTGTCACTATTATATTATGACAGACCAGCTAGATCTACTGTCTCTATTCTAATTTGACAGACCAGGTAGATCTACTATCTCTATTATATTATGAAAGACCAGCTAGATCTACTGTCTCTATTATATTTTGACAGACCATCTACTGTCTCTATTATATTATGACAGACCAGCTAGATCTACTGTCTCTATTATATTTTGACATACCAGGTAGATCTACTGTCTCTTTATATTATGACAGACCAGCTAGATCTACTGTCTCTGTTATATTTTGACAGACCAGGTAGATACACTGTCTCTATTATATTATGACAGACCAGCTAGATCTACTGTCTCTATTATATTATGACAGACCAGCTAGATCTACTGTCTCTATGTATATATTGTACTATGACAGACCAGCTAGATCTACTGTCTCTATTATACTATGACAGACCAGGTAGATCTACTGTCTCTATTATATTATGACAGACCAGCTAGATCTACTGTCTCTATTATAATTATGACAGACCAGGTAGATCTACTGTCTCTATTATATTATGACAGACCAGCTAGATCTACTGTCTCTGTTATATTATGACAGACCAGATAGATCTACTGTCTCTATTATATTATGACAGACCAGGTAGATCTACTGTCTCTATTATATTATGACAGACCAGCTAGATCTACTGTCTCTATTATATTATGACAGACCAGCTAGATCTACTGTCTCTATTATATTATGACAGACCAGCTAGATCTACTGTCTCTATTATATTATGACAGACCAGCTAGATCTACTGTCTCTATTATTGTAATATGACAGACCAGCTAGATCTACTGTCTCTATTATGTTATGACAGACCAAGTAGATCTACTGTCTCTATTATATTATGACAGACCAGTTAGATCTACTGTTTCTATTATACTATGACAGACCAGGTAGATCTACTGTCTCTATTATAATATGACAGACCAGCTAGATCTACTGTCTCTATTATGTTATGACAGACCAAGTAGATATACTTTCTCTATTATATTATGACAGACCAGCTAGATCTACTGTCTCTATTATATTATGACAGACCAGGTAGATCTACTGTCTCTATTATATTATGACAGACCAGCTAGATCTACTGTCTCTGTTATATTATGACAGACCTGGTAGATACACTGTCTCTATTATATTATGACAGACCAGCTAGATCTACTGTCCCTATTATATTATGACAGACCAGCTAGATCTACTGTCTCTATTCTCTATTGTACTATGACAGACCAGCTAGATCTACTGTCTCTATTATACTATGACAGACCAGGTAGATCTACTGTCTCTATTATATTATGACAGACCAGATAGATCTACTGTCTCTATTGTATTATGACAGACCAGCTAGATCTACTGTTTCTATTATACTATGACAGACCAGCTAGATCTACTGTCTCTATTATATTATGACAGACCAGCTAGATCTACTGTCTCTATTATATTATGACAGACCAGCTAGATCTACTGTCTCTATTATACTATGACAGACCAGCTAGATCTACTGTCTCTATTATATTATGACAGACCAGAGTAGATCTACTGTCTCTATTATATTATGACAGACCAGCTAGATCTACTGTCTCTATTATATTATGACAGACCAGCTAGATCTACTGTCTCTATTATAATATGACAGACCAGCTAGATCTACTGTCTCTATTATATTATGACAGACCAGCTAGATCTACTGTCTCTATTATATTATGACAGACCAAGTAGATCTACTTTCTCTATTATATTATGACAGCCCAGCTAGATCTACTGTGTCTATTATTTGATGACAGACCAGCTAGATCTACTGTCTCTATTATATTATGACAGACCAGATAGATCTACTGTCTCTATTATATTTTGACAGCCAGGTAGATCTACTGTCTCTGTTATATTATGACAGACCAGCTAGATCTACTGTCTCTGTTATATTATGACAGACCAGCTAGATACACTGTCTCTATTATATTATGACAGACCAGGTAGATCTACTGTCTCTATTATATTTGACAGACCAGCTAGATCTACTATCTCTATTATATTATGAAAGACCAGCTAGATCTACTGTCTCTATTATATTATGACAGACCAGCTAGATCTACTGTCTCTATTATATTTTTGACAGACCAGGTAGATCTACTGTCTCTTTTATATTATGACAGACCAGCTAGATCTACTGTCTCTATTATATTATGAAAGACCAGCTAGATCTACTGTCTCTATTATATTATGACAGACCAGCTAGATCTACTGTCTCTATTATATTATGACAGACCAGGTAGATCTACTGTCTCTATTATAATATGACAGACCAGCTAGATCTACTATCTCTATTATATTATGAAAGACCAGCTAGATCTACTGTCTCTATTATATTATGAAAGACCAGCTAGATCTACTGTCTCTATTATATTATGACAGACCTGCTAGATCTACTGTCTCTATTATATTATGACAGACCAAGTAGATATACTTTCTCTATTATATTATGACAGCCCAGCTAGATCTACTGTGTCTATTATTTGATGACAGACCAGCTAGATCTACTGTCTCTATTATATTATGACAGACCAGCTAGATCTACTGTCTCTATTATAATATGACAGACCAGCTAGATCTACTGTCTCTATTATATTATGACAGACCAGCTAGATCTACTGTCTCTGTTATATTATGACAGACCTGGTAGATACACTGTCACTATTATATTATGACAGACCAGCTAGATCTACTGTCTCTATTCTAATTTGACAGACCAGGTAGATCTACTATCTCTATTATATTATGAAAGACCAGCTAGATCTACTGTCTCTATTATATTATGACAGACCAGCTAGATCTACTGTCTCTATTATATTTTGACATACCAGGTAGATCTACTGTCTCTGTTATATTATGACAGACCAGCTAGATCTACTGTCTCTGTTATATTTTGACAGACCTGGTAGATACACTGTCTCTATTATATTATGACAGACCAGCTAGATCTACTGTCCCTATTATATTATGACAGACCAGCTAGATCTACTGTCTCTATGTATATATTGTACTATGACAGACCAGCTAGATCTACTGTCTCTATTATACTATGACAGACCAGGTAGATCTACTGTCTCTATTATATTATGACAGACCAGCTAGATCTACTGTCTCTATTATGTTATGACAGACCAGCTAGATCTACTGTCTCTATTATATTATGACAGACCAAGTAGATATACTTTCTCTATTATATTATGACAGACCAGCTAGATCTACTGTCTCTATTATTTGATGACAGACCAGCTAGATCTACTGTCTCTATTATATTATGACAGACCAGCTAGATCTACTGTCTCTATTATAATATGACAGACCAGGTAGATCTACTGTCTCTATTATATTATGACAGACCAGCTAGATCTACTGTCTCTATTGTATTATGACAGACCAGCTAGATCTACTGTTTCTATTATATTATGACAGACCAGCTAGATCTACTGTCTCTATTATATTATGACAGACCAGCTAGATCTACTGTCTCTGTCTCTATTGTACTATGACAGACCAGCTAGATCTACTTCTCTATTATATTATGACAGACCAGCTAGATCTACTGTGTCTATTGTATTGATGACAGACCAGCTAGATCTACTGTCTCTATTCTAATTTGACAGACCAGGTAGATCTACTGTCTCTATTATAATATGACAGCCCAGCTAGATCTACTGTCTCTATTATATTGATGACAGACCAGCTAGATCTACTGTCTCTATTATATTATGACAGACCAGCTAGATCTACTGTCTCTATTGTACTATGCCAGACCAGCTAGATCTACTGTCTCTATTATACTATGACAGACCAGGTAGATCTACTGTCTCTATTATATTATGACAGACCAGATAGATCTACTGTCTCTATTATATTATGACAGACCAGCTAGATCTACTGTCTCTATTATATTATGACAGACCAGGTAGATCTACTGTCTCTATTATAATATGACAGACCAGCTAGATCTACTGTCTCTATTATATTATGACAGACCAAGTAGATATACTTTCTCTATTATATTATGACAGCCCAGCTAGATCTACTGTGTCTATTATTTGATGACAGACCAGCTAGATCTACTGTCTCTATTATATTATGACAGACCAGATAGATCTACTGTCTCTATTATATTTTGACATGCCAGGTAGATCTACTGTCTCTGTTATATTATGACAGACCAGCTAGATCTACTGTCTCTGTTATATTATGACAGACCTGGTAGATACACTGTCACTATTATATTATGACAGACCAGCTAGATCTACTGTCTCTATTATATTTTGACAGACCAGGTAGATCTACTATCTCTATTATATTATGAAAGACCAGCTAGATCTACTGTCTCTATTATATTATGACAGACCAGCTAGATCTACTGTCTCTATTCTAATTTGACAGACCAGGTAGGCCTACTATCTGCTATTATATTATGAAAACCAAATCTACTGCTTTTCAACAGACCAGCTGCCTGCATTTTGACATGCCCGACTAGCATCACCACCCTGGATATTTCCAACCCTAGATCTATGTGGACATCTATACAGACCTGGTGTCTGGCTAGTCTCAAACTCTCCTTCCAGACTCATCAAACATCTCCAATCAAAAATCAAATCCAGAGTCTGTCTTTCTATTTATTATGAAGCCTCCTTCACCCACGCTGCCAGGTAGCTTACTGTCCTATTAAAACTGACTATCCTACCGATCCTAGATTGCGATGTCATCTACAAAATGGCTTCCAACACTCTGACAGACCAGCAGAACTGGATGCATTATCTATGACAGACCAATCCGTTTTGTCTCTATTATACCTTATGACACCCACCACTAGATCTACTGTATGCTCTATTTGATGACTGGCCTAGATCTACTGTCTCTATTCTATTTTGACTGGCTCAGGTCATCTACAAGTCCATGCTAGGTAAAGCTCCGCCTAGATATCTCAGTTCACTATGACAGATGGCAACACTGTCCATATATTATGACAGACCAGCTAGGTGTATCTCACTGATCATCCCTAAAGCCATCACCTCATTTGACAGACCAGCTTGATCTACTGTCTCTATTATACTTTGACTGCCTGTGATCTACTATCTCGTTATATTATGACAGACCAGCCAGATCTACTGCTATTATAAGTTGACAGACTTTTATCTCCCTCACCAACTTCAAACATCAGCTAGATCCGAGCAGCTAACCGATCGCTGCAGCTGATCTACTATAGTCTATTTATTAAATAGCTCATCTACTTTTCACCTACCTCATTCCCATACTGTTTTTATACTGTTTTTATTTATTTACTTTTCTGCTCTTTTTTGACACACCAATATCTCTACTGTCTGCCCATCTGATCATTTATCACTCCAGTGTTAATCTGCAAAATTGTATTATCAGCCTACCTCCTCATGCCTTTTGCAGACCATTGTATATAGACTGCCCATTTTTTCTACTGTGTTATTGACTTGCTAATTGTTTACTCCATGTGTAACTCTGTCTCTATTATGTATGACACACCAGCTAGATCTACTGCTTTATCTTGGCCAGGTCGCAGCTGCAAATGAGAACTTGTTCTCAATTAGCCTACCTGGTTAAATAAAGGTGAAATAAAATAAAAAAAAAAAAAAACTGTCTCTATTATATTTTGACAGACCAGTAGATCTACTGTCCTTTTATATTATGACAGACCAGCTAGATCTACTGTCTCTGTTATATTTTGACAGACCTGGTAGATCTACTGTCTCTATTATATTATGACAGACCAGCTAGATCTACTGTCCCTATTATATTATGACAGACCAGCTAGATCTACTGTCTCTATGTATATATTGTACTATGACAGACCAGCTAGATCTACTGTCTCTATTATACTATGACAGACCAGGTAGATCTACTGTCTCTATTATATTATGACAGACCAGCTAGATCTACTGTCTCTATTGTGTTATGACAGCCAGGTAGATCTACTGTGTCTATTATTTGGATGACAGACCAGCTAGATCTACTGTCTCTATTATATTATGACAGACCAGCCAGATCTACTGTCTCTATTATAATATGACAGACCAGCTAGATCTACTGTCTCTATTATATTATGACAGACCAGCTAGATCTACTGTCTCTATTATATTTTGACATACTGGTAGATCTACTGTCTCTGTTATATTATGACAGACCAGCTAGATCTACTGTCTCTGTCTCTATATTATGACAGACCAGCTAGATCTACTGTCTCTATGTTATATTTTGACATACTGAAGGTAGATCTACTGTCTCTATTATATTATGACAGACCAGCTAGATCTACTATCTCTATTATATTATGACATACCAGCTAGATCTACTGTCTCTATTATAATATGACAGACCAGCTAGATCTACTGTCTCTATTATATTTTGACATACCAGGTAGATCTACTGTCTCTGTTATATTATGACAGACCAGCTAGATCTACTGTCTCTGTTATATTATGACAGACATGCAGATACACTGTCTCTATTATATTATGACAGACCAGCTAGATCTACTGTCTCTATTCTAATTTGACAGACCAGGTAGATCTACTATCTCTATTATATTATGACATACCAGCTAGATCTACTGTCTCTATTATAATATGACATACCAGCTAGATCTACTGTCTCTATTATATTATGACATACCAGGTAGATCTACTGTCTCTATTATAATATGACAGACCAGTAGATCTACTATCTCTATTATATTATGACATACCAGCTAGATCACTGTATCTATTATATTATGACAGACCAGGTAGATCTACTGTCTCTATTCTAATTATGACAGACCAGCTAGATCTACTGTCTCTGTTATATTATGACAGACAAGATAGATCTACGGTATCTGTTTAAATTATGACAGACCTGGTAGATACACTGTCTCTATTATATGATGACAGACCAGCTAGATCTACTGTCTCTATTGTATTATGACAGACGAGCTAGATCTACTGTCTCTGTTATATTATGACAGACCTGGTAGATACACTGTCACTATTATATTATGACAGACCAGCTAGATCTACTGTCTCTATTCTAATTTGACAGACCAGGTAGATCTACTATCTCTATTATATTATGACATACCAGCTAGATCTACTGTCTCTATTATAATATGACAGACCAGCTAGATCTACTGTCTCTATTATATTATGACAGACCAGCTAGATCTACTGTCTCTATTATATTATGACAGACCAGGTAGATCTACTGTCTCTATTGTATTATGACAGACCAGCTAGATCTACTGTTTCTATTATACTATGACAGACCAGGTAGATACACTGTCTCTATTATATTATGACAGACCAGCTAGATCTACTGTCTCTATTCTAATTTGACAGACCAGGTAGATCTACTATCTCTATTATATTATGACAGACCAGCTAGATCTACTGTCTCTATTATAATATGACATACCAGCTAGATCTACTGTCTCTATTATAATATGACAGACCAGCTAGATCTACTGTCTCTATTATAATATGACAGACCAGGTAGATCTACTATCTCTATTATATTATGACAGACCAGCTCGATCTACTGTCCCTATTATAATATGACAGACCAGTGCAGATCTACTGTCTCTATTATATTATGACAGACCTGGTAGATACACTGTCTCTATTATATTATGACAGACCAGCTAGATCTACTGTCTCTGTTATATTATGACAGACAAGATAGATCTACGGTATCTATTAAATTATGACAGACCTGGTAGATACACTGTCTCTATTATATGATGACAGACCAGCTAGATCTACTGTCTCTATTGTATTATGACAGACCAGCTAGATCTACTATCTCCATTATATTATGACAGAACAGCTAGATCTACTGTCTCTATTATACTATGACAGACCAGCTAGATCTACTGTCTCTATTATATTATGACAGACCAGCTAGATCTACTGTCTCTATGTCTCTATTGTTATATTATGACAGACCAGCTAGATCTACTGTCTCTATTCTATTATGACAGACCAGGTTAAACTACAATCTCTATTATCTCATGACAGACCAGCTAGATCTACTGTCTCTATTCTATTATGACAGACCAGGTAGATCTACTGTCTCTATTGTATTATGACAGACCAGCTAGATCACTGTCTCTATTGTATTATGACAGACCAGCTAGATCTACTATCTCTACTATATCATGACAGACCAGCTAGATCAACTTACTCTATTATAATATGACAGACCAGCTAGATATACTGTCTCATATTATCACAGAGCAACTAGATCTACTGTCTCTATTATTATACTATGACAGACCAGCTAGATCTACTGTCTCTATTATACTATGACAGACCAGGTAGATCTAATGTCTCTATTGTATTATGACAGACTAGCTAGATCTGCTGTCTCTATTATATTATGACAGACCAGGTGAGTATACTATCTCTATTATATTATGACAGACCAGCTAGATCTACTGTGTCTATTATTTGATGACAGACCAGCTAGATCTACTGTCTCTTTCTAATTTGACAGACCAGCTAGATCTACTGTCTCTGTTATATTATGACAGACCAGGTAGATCTACTGTCTCTATTATATTATGACAGACCAGCTAGATCTACTGTCTCTATTATATTTTGACATACCAGGTAGATCTACTGTCTCTGTTATATTATGACAGACCAGCTAGATCTACTGTCTCTATGTTATATTATGACAGACCAGTAGATACACTCTCTATTATATTATGACAGACCAGCTAGATCTACTGTCCCTATTATATTATGACAGACCAACTAGATCTACTGTCTCTATGTCTCTATTGTACTATGACAGACCAGCTAGATCTACTGTCTCTATTATACTATGACAGACCAGGTAGATCTACTGTCTCTATTATATTTTGACATACCAGGTAGATCTACTGTCTCTGTTATATTATGACAGACCAGCTAGATCTACTGTCTCTGTTATATTATGACAGACCAGTAGATCTACTGTCTCTATTATGTTATGACAGACCAGCGAGATCTACTGTCTCTATGTCTCTATTGTACTATGACAGACCAGCTAGATCTACTGTCTCTATTATATTATGACAGACCAGCTTGATCTACTGTCTCTATTATATTTTGACATACCAGGTAGATCTACTGTTTCTGTTATATTATGACAGACCAGCTAGATCTACTGTCTCTGTTATATTATGACAGACCTGGTAGATACACTGTCTCTGTTATATTATGACAGACCTGGTAGATACACTGTCTCTATTATATTATGACAGACCAGCTAGATCTACTGTCCCTATTATATTATGACATACCAGCTAAGATCTACTGTCTCTATTATAATATGACAGACCAGCTAAATCTACTGTCTCTATTATATTATGACAGACCAGCTAGATCTACTGTCTCTATTATATTATGACAGACCAGCTAGATCTACTGTCTCTGTTATATTATGACAGACCAGGTTGATCTACTGTCTCTATTATGTTATGACAGACCAGCTAGATCTACTGTCTCTATGTCTCTATTGTACTATGACAGACCAGCTAGATCTACTGTCTCTATTATATTATGACAAAACCAGCTTAGATCTACTGTCTCTATTATGTTATGACAGACCAGCTAGATCTACTGTCTCTATGTCTCTATTGTACTAATGACAGACCAGCCAGATCTACTGTCTCTATTATACTATGACAGACCAGGTAGATCTACTGTCTCTATTATATTATGACAGACCAGCTAGATCTACTGTCTCTATGTCTCTAT
Organism: Oncorhynchus keta; assembly: GCF_023373465.1. Lineage (NCBI taxonomy): Eukaryota > Metazoa > Chordata > Actinopteri > Salmoniformes > Salmonidae > Oncorhynchus > Oncorhynchus keta. The sequence goes on from NW_026289989.1 coordinate 197,810, forward strand.
TGTACTAATGACAGACCAGCTAGATCTACTGTCTCTATTATACTATGACAGACCAGGTAGATCTACTGTCTCTATTCTATTATGACAGACCAGGTTAAACTACAATCTCTATTATCTCATGACAGACCAGCTAGATCTACTGTCTCCATTTCTATTATGACAGACCAGCTAGATACTACTGTCTCTATTATATTATGACAGATCAGCTAGATCTACTGTCTCTGTTGTATTATGACATACCAGCTAGATCTACTATCTCTACTATATCATGACAGACCAGCTAGATCAACTTACTCTCTATTATATTATGACAGACCAGCAGATATACTGTCTCATATTATGACAGAGCAACTAGATCTACTGTCTCTATTATATTATGACAGACAAGCTAGATCTGCTGTCTCTATTATATTATGACAGACCAGCTAGATCTACTGTCTCTATTATATTATGACAGACCAGCTAGATCTACTGTCTCTATTGTATTATGACAGACCAGCTAGATCTACTGTCTCCATTATATTATGACAGACCAGCTAGATATACTGTCTCACTATTATCACAGAGCAACTAGATCTACTGTCTATATTGTACTATGACAGACCAGCTAGATCTACTGTCTCTATTATACTATGACAGACCAGGTAGATCTAATGTCTCTATTGTATTATGACAGACTAGCTAGATCTGCTGTCTCTATTATATTATGACAGACCAGGTGAGTATACTGTGTCTCTATTATATTATGACAGACCAGCTAGATCTACTGTGTCTATTATTTGACAGACCAGCTAGATCTACTGTCTCTTTTCTAATTTGACAGACCAGCTCGATCTACTGTCTCTATTATAATATGACAGACCAGCTAGATCACTGTCTCTATTATATTATGACAGACCAGCTAGATCTACTGTCTCTATTATATTTTGACATACCAGGTAGATCTACTGTCTCTGTTATATTATGACAGACCAGCTAGATCTACTGTCCCTATTATATTATGACAGACCAGCAAGATCTACTGTCTCTATGTCTCTATTGTACTATGACAGACCAGCTAGATCTACTGTCTCTATTATACTATGACAGACCAGGTGATCTACTGTCTCTATTATATTATGACAGACTAGCTAGATCTGCTGTCTCTATTATATTATGACAGACCAGGTGAGTATACTGTCTCTATTATATTATGACAGACCAGCTAGATCTACTGTGTCTATTATTTGATGACAGACCAGCTAGATCTACTGTCTCTTTTCTAATTTGACAGACCAGCTCGATCTACTGTCTCTATTATAATATGACAGACCAGCTAGATCTACTGTCTCTATTATATTATGACAGACCAGCTAGATCTACTGTCTCTATTATATTTGACATACCAGGTAGATCTACTGTCTCTGTTATATTATGCATTGGCAATTCAGCCAGATCTACTCGTCTCTATTATATTTTGACATACCAGCTAGATCACTGTCTCTATTATAATACGATGACCAGCTAGACTCCAAATTTCTATTATATTATGACAGACCAGCTAGATCTACTGTCTCTATTATATTTTGACAGACCAGGTAGATCTACTGTCTCTATTATATTATGACAGACCAGCTAGATCTACTGTCTCTGTTATATTATGACAGACCTGGTAGATACACTGTCTCTATTATATTATGACAGACCAGCTAGATCTACTGTCTCTATTATATTATGACAGACCAGCTAGATCTCACTGTCTCTATTATATTATGACAGACCAGCTAGATCTACTGTCTCTATTATATTGTGACAGACCAGGTAGATCTACTGTCTCTGTTATATTATGACAGACCAGCTAGATCTACTGTCTCTGTTATATTATGACAGACCTGGTAGATACTACTGTCTCTATTATATTATGACAGACCAGCTAGATCTACTGTCTCTATTCTATATTATGACAGACCAGCTAGATCTACTGTCTCTATGTCTCTATTGTACTATGACAGACCAGCTAGATCTACTGTCTCTATTATATTATGACAGACCAGCTAGATCTACTGTCTCTATGTCTCATGTACTATGACAGACCAGCTAGATCTACTGTCTCTATTATACTATGACAGACCAGCTAGATCTACTGTCTCTATTATATTATGACAGACCAGGTAGATCTACTGTCTCTGTTATATTATGACAGACCAGCTAGATCTACTGTCTCTGTTATATTATGACAGACCAGCTAGATCTACTGTCTCTATTATGTTATGACAGACCAGCTAGATCTACTGTCTCTATGTCTATATTATGACAGACCAGCTAGATCTACTGTCTCTATTATATTATGACAGACCAGCTAGATCTACTGTCTCTATTATATTATGACAGACCAGCTAGATCTACTGTCTCTATTATATTATGACAGACCAGCTAGATCTACTGTCTCTATTATATTATGACAGACCAGGTAGATCCACTGTCTCTATTATATTATGACAGACCTGGTAGATCATACTGTCTCTATTATATTATGACAGACCAGCTAGATCTACTGTCTCTATTATATATGACATACCAGCTAGATCTACTGTCTCTATTATATTATGACAGACCAGCTAGATCTACTGTCTCATATTATATTGTGCATGACAGACCAGCTAGATCTACTGTCTCTATTATATTATGACAGACCAGGCTAGATCTACTGTCTCTATTATATTATGACAGACCAGCTAGATCCACTGTCTCTATTATATTATGACAGACCAGCTAGATCTACTGTCTCATATTGTACTATGACAGATCAGCTAGATCTACTGTCTCTATTATAATATGACAGACCAGCTAGATCTACTGTCTCTATTGTATTATGACAGACCAGCTAGATCTGCTGTCTCTATTATATTATGACAGACCAGGTGAGTATACTGTCTCTATTATATTATGACAGACCAGCTAGATCTACTGTCTCTATTATATTATGACAGACCAGCTAGATCTACTGTCCCTATTTCTAATTATGACAGACCAGCTCAGATCTACTAGTCTCTATTATAATATGACAGACCAGCTAGATCTACTGTCTCTATTATATTATGACAGACCAGCTAGATCTACAGTCTCTATTATATTTTGACATACCAGGTAGATCTACTGATCTCTGTTATATTATGACAGACCAGCCAGATCTACTGTCCCTGTTATATTATGACAGACCAGCAAGATCTACTGTCTCTATGTCTCTATTGTACTATGACAGACCAGCTAGATCTACTGTCTCTATTATACTATGACAGACCAGGTAGATCTACTGTCTCTATTATATTATGACAGACTAGCTAGATCTGCTGTCTCTATTATATTATGACAGACCAGGTGAGTATACTGTCTCTATTATATTATGACAGACCAGCTAGATCTACTGTGTCTATTATTTGATGACAGACCAGCTAGATCTACTGTCTCTTTCTAATTTGACAGACCAGGTAGATCTACTATCTCTATTATATATTATGACATGACCAGCTAGATCTACTGTCTCTATTATATTGCATGACAGACCAGCTAGATCTACTGTCTCTATTATATTTTGACATACCAGGTAGATCTACTGTCTCTATTATATTTATGACGAGACCAGCTAGATCTACTGTCTCTATTATATTTTGACATACCAGGTAGATCTACTGTCTCTGTTATATTATGACAGACCAGCTAGATCTACTGTCTCTATTATATTATGACAGACCAGCTAGATCTACTGTCTCTATTATATTATGACAGACCAGCTAGATCTACTGTCTCTATTATATTATGACAGACCAGCGTAGATCTACTGTCTCTATTATATTATGACAGCAATACGTAACCGGAACGGAAGCACACTG